>NC_058511.1:21163120-21463409 GCF_020382885.2 Scatophagus argus
ATAATTATCATAGACCTCTAGAAATTGGAGCTAGGCTCTGTTTGAATTGTAACTACCATAGACTGGCAGAATGAGCAACTGAAGTCTGTTTTGAATGTTGGTTTTGGCAAAACAATACACACGTATGTCATCTACACTGGTGTATCCTGAGGGAGACTCCTCATTGTATTTTGAACCTTAACACATGTACCTGAACCAGGAATATCCACTGGGTCTGCCCCAGCAGCCATTTGTTAGAGATGTGAAGGATCTCTGTGGTTTGAGAGTTGACTCACCCTAGCAAACATGCCAGGGTACCGTGTCTGCAAGAACAGAGGAAAGTGAGATCCTCGCAGAGTGAATTGGCCACCTATGGTTGGTGAATACAGTCACCACAAAGCTCATTAGCCTACGACCGGCATGATACAGCCACTAAGCTGCTGGCTACATTAGAATACATAGCCAATTCACTGATACTCCTCCTCTTCTTTCTCCTCTCTTTCTTTCCTTGGGTACCTACATTGAGCTATGCTCTTTTGAAATTGTGTTAAATGTGTTGTTGAAATGCCAAATAATCATAGTAGAGTTAGTTAGCTCATTATTCATATCTGCCCAGACTGTGCCTCAACTCTGTCCAGACATTAAAGCCTCAATGAACTCTAGACATTAAAGCCTCAATGAACTCTGAATTAAAGCCTCAATGAACTCTGAGCTAAAGCCTCAATGAACTGTGAACTTTGAACTGTTGATCACTGTGTCTGCTCATCAGCCAACAGGAAGGAAGCCAGAAGGATGACCACCTTCAGCGCACATGGACCATTCGACCTCAGATAATGTTGCTCTAAAGACCGTGGCCCCTACCCCATTCTTCAGACCAAAGGGGGGATGTTGGGATCTCTGGTCATGTGCTCTGGAGAACAATAGAGAGGCCTACATGTGACCCATAAAGCCTGACTTAGAGTGACTAACCGTTAGAAATCTATTTTATGGCGTACGCCTAGTCATAAATTCCTGAGTTCGAACCCCGAACGAGCACAGACATTGGCTGTGTGCCAGCCATCCCTAAGGAATCTACGGTGACGTCACTCAGGTAATAAAAGGTCACTGCGACCATCACCCTTCGCTTTTTCCCCGTGCGTGCTGTGACAGTGAGAGCTTCTCCAGGCTCTCCAAGTGTCCAAACCGCCAAAAGGGAGCAACAATCAAACGTTTTGATTAACATCATTTTAGATCCCGGGTCACAGTTCTGCAACTCGCAGGCCGAGAAACAGACTGCTGTATTTTTTTCCTGTAACTTTTCCTTTTTTCTTTTACCGACGTGGATCGCTGGGCAATCAGCTGATCGCACGTTAACGAGCCGCGGGCCGACTTTGTTAAGGACGAAACAAAGTTTGTTAACTTTTTCATCGGTGATTTTCTCCGCTGCCGCCGAGAGATCAACACTCCGCATCATCAGAATAACGGACCGCCAGCATCCCGCCGAGGACGACGCTGCGAACGTTTAAGCGGATCATTATTTCAAACTCCGAATGATCGGAGCAACGCTAAGTAAGAGGCTTATGTCTGGGCAGAGATAGTGTAACGTAGGGTTGTTTACACATGATTTCTGTAACTTTTAAGTGCTGCATTCATTGATCTTGTTTTCCAATCGGTCATTTCCGCCGTTTCAGCGAGACAGCGCGTTCACCGGTTAAAGGACCAATAGTTGAGCAGATAAGCTCCGGTTTACTGACTCCGCTATTGTGTGGTGACACGCGAGTTTCTAAAGAATTAGAGTGGATTATTTTATTGGGTTGTGTTTCTTGTATTTTCATTTCTATCTTTCCTCACACTCTTCTTTCTGAACGGTGAGGCGAAAGTCCGAGCACGCGATCACGAACCGTAACCAAGGGGTACGTGGCGCTCAAAGGCTTCCGCCCATTGTTCCCTTCTGTGACCACATAAGCAACATCACGTTGGTTATCACCATCTTGGCTCTGAATAATACGGCCGGCGTATTCTTCTGCAGTCATTTTGGGTTTTGCTGAGTCATCACATGCGTGTGACTAGTTTTGTTTGCTGAGTCATCCTTTATGTGGTTGTTCATCCTGGTGTGCTGACCCCTCCTCATGTAGTCCTCCACCATTTTGGTTGTAGTTTCCCCACTCGCCATTCTGGTTGTAGCTCCTCCCCTCATGTGGCCATCCGCCATCTCAATTGTAGTCAGCCACTAGCTTGTTGTTAGCTGCTATCTTGTTAGCTGCTATCTTGCTAACCGCCATTTTGATTGTTTTTAGCCTGTAGCTTGTTAGCCACCCTCTGGCTAGCTTGCTAACCGCCATCTTGTTTGTTTTTAGCCACTAGCTTGTTAGCCGCTACCTGGCTAGCTTGTTAGCCTCCATACCTTTGTTGTCATCTGTCTCTCTCACACACACCCACACACACACACACTCCTGTATATAGACATACTCTTGTTGCTGTACCTGTGTTATCTTAGTTGATAGTTAATGTGTGTTTATAAAACTTGGATTATAATAGTGTTTATTACAAAGTGATGCTTATCTATGGATGGTTGTTGCTGTTTAATAAATCCTGTTATAGTCTAACCTGTCGTTGTCTGTGGTTGTTGTGTATGTACTGGTATTACAAGTATTTCATGATTTCATGAATTCATGACAGCCAGTGCTCGGAATCATCCTTCACAATTTTAAGAGACTGTTTTCCCATTAATTAATTTGGCTATTGGTCCCTGGTGACAGGGTGGTGCCCCGATATTTATGTGTATTAAGCATACACTGATTTTACTTTGATGATTATTTTCCATAATCATTGACTCTTTGCCAATAACCAAATTGCTCCTACTAAGTCGCACAACAACACAAACAGATAATGATAATATAGAGAAGTTCCTTGGTAGATCTGAGACACATTACCACTTTACTATGCCACTAAGAAGTTATAACTGGGGGTGTGCCTTAAGCTGGCATAATAGCATAAGCTTAGGGAACGTGTCATACCAGGGGTGGGCTATTATTTTTTGCAAGGGCCACATAGACTTCCATAAAAAGCAAAGGGCCACTGATTTTTTTAAAAATAAATAAGAGAAATTGAAGACTCATGACCCCCACCCATGACGTGCACCTAGTCGTAAATTCCTGATTTCAAACTCAGAACCGGCACGGACATTGGCTGCGTGCCAGCCATCTCCGCGATCCAAAGTGACGTCTCGTAGGTAATAAAAGTCACGGCGACCCTCAGACCAGGCTTTTTCCCGTGCGTGCTCTGACAGTGAGAGCTGCTCCAGGCTCTCCAGGTGTCCAAATCGCCAAAAGGGAGCAACAATCTCAAACGTTTGATTATCATAATCTTAGATCCCGGGTCACAGTTCTGCAACTCGCAGGCCGAGAAACATCCATCCATTTTCTATACCGCTTATCCGTCAGGGTCGCGGGGGAGCTGGAGCCTATCCCAGCTGACTACGGGCGAGAGGCGGGGTACACCCTGGACTGGTCGCCAGTCAATCGCAGGGCCAACACACAAAGACAGACAACCACACACTCTCACACTCACACCTAGGGGCAATTTAGAGTAGCCAATTAACCTAATGTGCATGTTTTTGGTATTGTGGGAGGAAGCCGGAGTACCCGGAGAAAACCCACGCAGGCACAGGGAGAACATGCAAACTCCACATAGAAGGGCCCAGACCGGGATTCGAACCTGGAACCCTCTTGCTATGAGGCGACAGTGCTAACCACTGCACCACCGTGCCGCCCCGGCCGAGAAACAGACTGCTGTATTTTTTCTGTAACTTTTCCTTTTTTTTCTTCTTCCTACGTGGATCACTGGGCAATCAGCTGATCGCACGTTAACGAGCCGCGCCGTAACGAAAGGGTACGTGGCGCCCAAAGGCTCCCACCCATTGTTCTCTTCTGTGACCACATAAGCAACATCACGTGGGTTATCACCATCCTTTATGTGGTTGTTCATTTTGTGTGCTGGTTCGTGTAGTCATTCACCATTTTAGTTGTAGTCTGCTGCTATCTTAGTTGTAGTCTCCCTATTCGCCATTTTGGTTGTAGTTTCTCCACTCATGTGGCCATCCGCCATCTTAATTGTAGTCAGCTGCCATCTTGTTTGTTATTAGCCGCTATCTTGTTAGCTGCTACCTTGTTAGCCGCTATCTTGTTAGCCGCCATCTTGTTTGTTTTTAGCCGCTAGCTTGTTAGCCTCCATCTTGTTGTCATCTCTCTCTCTCTCTCTCTCTCTCTCTCTCTCTTAGATTAAAACTTAGATTATAATAGTGTTTATTACAAAGTGATACTTATCTATGGATGGTTGTTGCTGGTTAATAAATCCTGTTATAGTTTAACCTGTTGTTGTCTGTGGTTATTGTGCATGTACTGAATTCATGACAGTCAGTGCTCGGATTCATCCTTCATAATCTTAAGAGACTGTTATTTCCTATTAATTATATAAAATAATAATTAATAGGAAAAATATTAAAACTATAATATACAGAGCGCCAGAGAAATGGAGAGTACTGTATTAACAATGCAAAACTGAACTGGACAATATAAACATGTGCAATACAACAGTACATTTGTTGCTTTCGCCACTTGTGTCGGAGCACCATAATAGTAATGCTGGCAAAGACTACAAGATGGGGACATATGAAGAAATTATATTTTTAGGTGAGATTACTTCCTGTTGGGGAGCTTTAAAGAAATGGATATTTCTTGTAAAATAATGGCATTTTCCTGCAGAACTTTAGCATTATCACTATATTGTTTGATTGTAATAATGTAGGAAAGGTCTGTAAAATAAACATTTTTCCTGCAAAACCTGTAGCATAGTCACTTTTTTCAAGGTGTTTGATTGTAATAATTTTGAAAAAATACCTAAAATAACAGTATATTTCTGAAAAACCTTTAGCACAGTCACTTTTTTCAAGGTGTTTGATTGTAATAATTTAGAAAAAATACCTAAAATAACAGTATATTCCTGCAAAACCTTTAGCACAGTCACTTTTTCAAGGTGTTTGATTGTAATAATTTAGAAAAAATACCTAAAATAACAGTATATTCCTGCAAAACCTTTAGTACAGTCACCTTTTTCAACGTGTTTGATTGTAATAATTTAGAAAAAATACAGAAAAAAATGTATTTTTCTGCTAAAAAAATAATGAAAACATCTGTAAATTTTATGTTTTAACACATTTGAATTACCGTCTTTTAATTAAAAGATTTTTGTTTGGCAGCTGTAGCTGCCAGTCATTAATGATTAATGTTTGCTGTAGCAAAGTTGAGAATGGCAACTTCTGAGAAATGTTAATATGCCATACACACAACAGTGGTCACTGTACAGTGATTGTGTAATGAAACTCTACATGCAGTGACTATTGTGGTTGTATGTTTGTCAGACATGCAGAAATGCAACCTTTAAGTAGGTGAACTTGATAAGGAGCTTAGACTGACAGCCAGATAAACTGTCCTCATTCATTCTTTAAAGCACGAGGGATGGTAATATATACACTGATATGTAAGTACTTTGAGCGTATACGAAAGAGTCCTATACAGCATTCTAACACAGAAGTCTTTTAGGTGTGTTAGACCCATTCATTCCAGTATGTTGGTGCAGATTAATTCCTGGTTAAAACCTGGGTCTGCAAGTGGTACATACATACAACAGCGTGAATGTTTATTTGATAGAAAAGCATGAAAACATTAAAAGAAGCAGAAAAATCCTTTTCTTTAGGTTTTAGCTGCGGTAAACAAAGATACGTTTATGGATTTGTACATCTACCATAAAAAAAAACTGGCGCATGTGAAACTTTTTTTTTTCATATGGTTGGCAGGAAGGAAAAAAGGAATGAAAGTTCATCTGCTGAAGACAGACACAGTACACACACTCACACAATGGTATTGACTTACCGAGACAACATGCCTGTACTGCACTGCAAAAATTCATGCTGTTCATCACACTGTCCTGCTATCTGCTTCTGCACATGCATAATCTTGCAAACTCCTGACTGGTTCTACATTTTTCTAACTGGACAATACAGAATAGATTTATAACAAAGCAATTCCAACTCAAGATCTCCTTACTAGCTTTTCCAAACATACAACATTTTGCTAATAAAATCTATCTCGAATGAATGACTGCCTTTACTCAGTTTAATTGTGTAACATCAAAGGTTTTGTGTTTCTGCCAACTGGTTCTGGTCTGAACATGACATCATGATTCAAAGAGTTGATTGAAGTGAAGTTGCAAAGCATACAGACACACACATACACACACATACACAGTCAAGTTTTTATCACTTTTGGGGACATTATATAGACTTACATTAACTTCTTGGATGCTTAACCACCACCTAACCTAACCTTTTTGTCTGAACAACTACAGAAATATGCAGCCACACACACAAACACACACACAATTTGTGCATTATGCAAGCAAATTATGCAGGCGCACTTGCGCCCAGGCCATCTAAACACCCTGGATGGCATAAGTGTAAGGGTATGTGGGTCAGTAATGAGGAACAGGAAGAAGGAACAGTGGGAGGAGTGCTCAGCAGCGTAGCTCTCAAAGCCTAGAAACTTACAGCAGCCTTCTGTGTCGATGTAGGTTCTCAGTCATCTGGGTCATAGTAGCATGGTAGAAGCAAAGACAACTGGATTGTTGAAGATGTTTCACCTCTCATCTGAAAGGCTTCTTCAGTTCTAAGATTGTTCAGTTTGTCTGTAGGACGGACCAGTCTTTGTCTGAGTGCGTTGCTGGGTCTGAAGTGTGTTGAGATGTTGTGCTTCGAGAAAATCCTTCAGTTTTTCAGGCAACCACGGTACATGGGGAACAACAAGGTTTTTCAGTCTATTCTGTTCATCACTGGTTGAAGTTAGGTGTTGTTTTCCATGTTTCCTAGTTGATTTGACAAAGACCCAGTTTGGGTAGCTACACATTTTTAACGCTCCCCTGATGTGTGTGTGTGTGTTCCATCTCTCTTCTCTCTTCCTTGGAAAAAATACTCTCTGCCAGGCGGTGTAGAGTCCTGATGACTCCAAGTTTGTGTTCCAATGGGTGGTGGGAGTCAAAAAGTGAGTACTGGTCTGTGTGGGTGGGTTTCTGGTAGAGGAAGGAATGGTAATTTATGTCCCTTGGAATCCTCCCAGGTGTCGTCCACATACCTAAACCAATGGCTAAGTTTTGTTCCTCTGAAGGAGCTTCGTGCTTTCTTTTAAAATTCTTCCATGTAGAGGTTGGCCACAATGGATGACACTGGTGAACCCATGGCACATTTGTGCTTTTATCTATAGAAACTTCCATTGTACTTGAAATAGGTGGTGGTAAGGCAGAAGTCCAATAAAGTACAGACCTGATCCATGGTGAAATTAGTTCTGGTCTGTAGGGAGTCGTCATTTTTTGACTGGTTCCACTGCCTTGGTTGTGGGTATGCAGGTGAAAAGTGAGTGACATCAGAAGATACCATGGTTTCATACAGGGCCAGTCTGAGTTCCTGGACTTTGTTAGTGAGGTCTCTGGAATTATGAATGTGAAGGGGGGTATTTCCCACAAGTGGTCCTAATATAGTGGCAAGGCATTTAGCGATGTTGTAGGTGCCCAAGTTTATACTGCTGTTTAGTTACATGGATCAAGCTTGAGGCCACGGCTTAGCCGCTCTCCTGCTCTCTCCTGCTCCTGCTCTCGCTCTCGCTCTCGCTCTCGCTCTCTCTCTCTCTCTCTCTCTCTCTCTCTCTCTCTCTCTCTCAACCCAACCGGTCAAGGCAGATGGCCGCCCATCTTGAGCCGGGGTCTGCTCAAGGCAGTTTTTCCTCGCCACTGTCGCCAAGTGCTTGCTCAAGGGGGAATGTTGGGCTCTCTCTATTTACAATTTAATTAAAGAGTTTGGTCTAGACCTGCTCTAATTGGAAAGTGTCATGAGATAACTTTTGTTGTGAATTGGCGCTATATAAATAAACTGAATTGAATTGAATTGAATTAGTGTGAACTAAACAAACATTTACCTAAATAAAAGGAAAAACAAAAGGAAAACAATTTAATAAACTCATCAATGCAATGAAAAGGAAACCAACACAATTACAAAGAACAACAACTATAAAAGACGGCGTAACACCACCGGGATCCACATCGGTGGCGTGAGCACTATACAGTTGCAAAACAGTCAGTGCCACGCTCAAGTGGATAACGCGTCGCGGGCCCAGGCAGCGCTCAACAAGATGGACAAAGGCAGAGGGTGCTTCAGTCACGCCAGCCGAAGTCCGGACCAAGAAGGAAAACGACACAGAAGCAAGAAAGGAAACAAAACCCACATAAAGCCAAAACAGCAGTGTGGACCAAGGGAGGGATGGCTGATTATAGCCGGCAATTTACCATGGCCTCTAGACAAAAAAGGAGACACACAAACCATAACTTTTTGTAAATTACGTAATTGGAACATTTAGAAAAAAATATAAATTCATACGCACCGTTCACTAGGACTACAGTCACGCCAAAAAGAGGCAGAGGACGACCAGCTCATGCCGCGGGTCAGTCACTCAGATGCACCAAGACACCAGAAAAGAATCAGCTGGGAACTGAGAAACTAAGCCGCTGAACATCGGACAATCGTGGACTTACCGAAAGGAGCAGGTGAGCACCTCCAGGAAAGACCTTCCCCGGAGCAATGCATCCTCACGGCCCCGGCAGCCGATCGCGCTATACGGAGTCAAGATCGCGTCACCAAAAGACTGCTCTATGCACACACGAGCAATGGGAGACTAGCAGAACGTGTTACCTGAATGAAGAGGACTGCGCACCCGCAACAGCCATGCCAAACAATCACAGTGGTCACACCAAACCCGTGGAAGGAAGCGAAGGAAGCGGAAGAGGTAGGTGTATCTGCACCTCTCTATATAGGGACACATAGTGCCGCCCCTCAATCAAGGCGCTCAGTGGGTTGACAGTGCCATGTAGTGGCAGAGAGAGTCACACTTGCTTGCTTGTCGGGTTCCATTTCAAGATTGCATAGGTGTTGCAGTCACTGAGGAGTGAGGTTATTTTTGCATGGTAGTCAGTTGTGTTGAAGGCTATGGTGCATCTAGCCTTATTGGCCAAAGGTATTATGATGTTCTGGTCTTTGCTCAAGGATGTAATGACCTTCCTTTCCTGAAAAGTGAGATTGGAAGGAGGTGTTTTCGCACTGGAAAGGGTTGCTGATATTTTCACCCTGATTTGTTCTTCTTCAGGTTGTGCTATATGGTTAGTTCTTATGCCTGATTTTGTGGCCGTGAGTTCTACTATGGGCAGTTGTTGCTGAGTTAAATACCTGGAACTCCCCATCAATCTTAGAACTTAAGAAGCCATTTGGATGAGAGGTGAAATGTCTTCAACAACCTAAAGATATACCCCTTCTATTGTTACATAGATATAGAATAGATCCAGTTCAACAGGAATTGTGTCTGGACATCTAACCAACAAAAGTCAAGTAAACTTCAAACCCATATTGTCAGTATATTTTCACATACACCAAAATTCTTCTCTGCATTTAACCCATCGCTGATTGAACACACGCACAACATGCAGTGAAACACACAGGAGCAGTGGGCTGCCATTTCAGGCACTGGGGGACAAATTGGGGGGTTAAGTGCCTTGTTCCAGCGCACATCAACCAGGTAATAGAGGGGTAGAGAACTGATTAATCCACCACACCCAAATTTTTCCTGCCAGTACGGGGGTGGGAGATCGGGGTTCGAATCCCGCTGGGGGCGATCGACTTTGTGAGCAGTTGTGGATCAGCGGTTAGGGTGTCGGACCCGTAATCGGTGGATCGCTGGTTCGATTCCCCGTACCGGTGTCCATGGCTGAGGTACCCTTGAGCAAGGTACCTAACCCCCACTGCTCCCCGGGCGCTGCACGCGGGTTTGCTGTGTGTGTGCACGTCACTTGGGTGGGTTAAATGCAGAGCACGAATTTCGTTGGAGTGAGTTCCCTCCAATGACAAAATATGTCACTTTTCTTTACTGACTTTGATCACAAGTGCAAAGTCGCATTCATAAGCTACAATGTATAAACAATAAACAATGCATCGACAGCACACCAATCTTTCCAGTGCTACATAGCAAAGGGGAAAACACTTAACTTGACAAAACACACTTCAATTAACTTAACAAGTTTAGAAAACACTTCATTGTTCACAAGTTGTAAGTTACTGTGGTTGTTATTTGAGAGGTTATGAGTGTCTATGAGAAACCTGTGAAGATTTTCAGGGCTGAGAAAGAGGACAAATCCAGAGCTGTGTGGAGACTTTCCAGGAGGGACTGAATGAGTCACTGACCTCAGTTGGTGACTGAGCAGCGGCAGATGAACTGAAGTTATGGAGTATGGAGCTGAACAAGGAACTGCACACGAGGAGAGTACAACTCCTGGGAAAAGTACGGAATCATTACACTTGAAGGATGTTCATTCAGATTTTTTACTTCGTAGCATAGACACAAATCATAGATATAACAAAAACAATTTTTGTTAAACAGCTGAACATTATGGCTTTGTGGAACAGATCTTAAACAAATCAAATTTAATTATTTTGCAAATTGGAACCTTTTTTTCATATCAAGCAAAGGAAAAAAATTATAAAATCACTCAAGGCTGAGGAAAACAATACTCTGTATTGATCTGGTTTCACCTTTCTAAAATTGCACTCACTTTTGCAGGATAGAGTCTTGTCATGGACCATTTTCACAAATTCTTATTTAGATTGAGATAGTTTTCTGGCCATGTCATAGAATGAATATGCCTTTCTGAAACAAAAGCTCTGATACTCCTGGCTCTGTGACAATTACTTTAGTTGCAGGGCCAACACCTCGTGATGCAATCCTCTAGAAATGTTACAGTACAATATTACAATGGTTGAGCCAGACAAACTGAATAAATGCCACTATGACTATAGCAGAGGTATAACTCTGCAGTGTGTTCCACATATGTATCCAAGAATTGGATTTGTTGATAACATTTGCTTCACAGGGAAAGAGACTGAATTAAAAAAAATGTTACCTTAGAAGTTAGTTAAACTTTTAGCTAACAGTACTCATTCTTGGGAAAAGTCACAGAATGCTGACAAGAGACAGCAATAGAACTATTCACAATATTTGTCTACAGCAACAAGGCAGTGTACATTCAATTTAATTTTCCTCCTTCATTAAAGTGTCAAAGTGTAAAAATCTAATTAATCTAAAATAGATGTTTGCTTTCATATAATAAGATAATCTTTTATTGATCTGCAGAGGGGAAAATCAAATATTGCAGCATCTTAGAACAGAATAAGTACAGGAACGGACAGGTAGCACAAAATAGGATACTAAAACCAAAATCTGCAATAAGAACAAAATATACACACGTACATACAATATGTTGTATTCAACACTATAAACAAAAAATATGCAGTGTCTATGTACAGGGGTAGTGCAGTAGTGACCTAAAGTGGATAGTGCAATAGTGCAATATACAGTGAAAGGGGCTATGTCTGGTGATGGGTGGAACATGGAAGCCAGCATGCCAACGTTTTTTATCAAAGAGGCTTCTACAAGGGGTGTTAGCGTTACCCTAACACTGACCCTCACCCTGTGAATGTGGAAGTAAAGTTACTTTGAGTCTTACAATGATATGGTCAAAATGAGGCTGAAATTTCAATGATGCTTCAGAAAACAACCTAAATGTTTTCTAAATTTAATGTACATTTAAAGCTAAATCATAATGAGGCACAAGAAATAATACAGGTTTACCTTCTGGAGATCCGTAATGACAAAGCAATTAAATCAATCAACCAGTGATTAAGACAGAAAAAATATTTATTGGTTAAAATAGCTTTTCACAGATACAATGAATGAGTTTTGATATTATGCAGTTACACACTGTACAACAGTGAATCCCAATGGATTAGCCTGTTCTGTCAATGGAAGACAACTCGCACAGAAAAAGTGGCCAGAAGTCAAATATTATGCACTGTCATATGATTTTTGTGTTATAAAATAAATTAGTAACATGGTTATCAGAAAACATCTTCTTACTGTGGGCACCATATTACATCTATATCACCATTATCAAGATCTCAGTGCAAACACATTGTAGCTGAAAGATCTATGACATATGAGTACCAACAAAATTATGCGAAAATCAGAAAAAATGACAACAAAAAGAAAAAAAGTCCAATTTGAAATTTATCATAGTGTTTGGTAGTTGTGGTGCTATATTGGCATATGCTTTAATATAACTGACTGACTAAATATTAGTCCAGATCTAGTCTTCTAAAAACTCACATTTTTTGTGACACAGCTTGATTTACAGTACTAAATATCTATTTCTCAAGCAGCAACAGTTACATCAAATCTGAAATACAAAACAGTAAGCAGTCATTCATTCAAATATGTAAAACACAGATCAGAATAATTTTACTGTACTTCTCTACCACCCACAAAAAATGAAAAAGAAAAGACACTTCTTTAATCAATGCCAGTAACAAAGCCTTTCTTTAAGTAAGTGGCAGAAAAGCAGATCAGAGTTTGCTGTGTAGCAGCAGCCTGAACCCTCTCTGACACACACACACACACATACACACCACACTACAAAATGAAAACATAACACCACATAAATTCAAAGTTTATCAGGAAACAACAGTCCACACTGACTGACAAAGAAAACAAATATTTTTACTGTCAATAAATATACAGTTTATGGGGGGGTTAATGTAAGTTGTTTATCGTAAGAGATACTTTTTTAGTAGTCAATTTTTTTTTCACCCTCATTGTGAGACACATGCAGGATAAGCCAAGAGGTTAATACTTCACATATTGTTGTTCTTTATCTATGTGACAGCACTGGACATTAACTCCTGAGAAACAAGAATGTGATATTAATTAGAAAGAGAAGTGTTCAAGTGTGGCTAAGAGTCCACCATACACTTAATACAGTGTGGAATGTTGTGTGTCAATGAAGAAGAATTCTGCTTTAACACGATCTGGTTTATATTTTCCTGTTTCAACTTTGCTGGTATGATGATGTCTTATCAACCAGCTGCACTGATGGTTTTACTCATTTTCTTTTTTTTATTAAAGTTAGGGACTGTTCTCACTTGAAAAACAACAAACCATATGTTTACATGCTCTATTCATACGTGTCATGACTGTCCTCTCTCAGGAACTAAGGTGGAAGTAGTATTCTGAAATAATAAAGGCACAGACAGCAAGTGACTTCAACACTGGAGAGTTCACATCCTAACATCTCCTAAAAAACTTTTTTTTAACCTTTAAAGAGATCACTAGTTAGAGTTACCTGAACTACATGATTACTTGTTTGTGATTTTTATACTTCCCTGTCCATGGGTTATAATTAATCCATCTAGATGGATCTGGATATGGGATTTGGGACACGTGCGTATAGAGTTTATTTTACTATCAACAGAAAAAAAGAGACTGTGAATGAACCAGAAGTCACCTAAAAAGCTATTTCTATCTTGTAAAATGTTAAAAAAGGCAAAACTCAGTAAAAGTAAAGTAAAGCTATCAGGATATATCTCAGCTATGACAGTGGTAAGTAAAACACAGTCACTAGTACAAAGAGTAGCAGAAACTATGAAAACCAGAAGAGAAGACAATTAAAACCAAATTAGTGACTTTGACCAGTGTGGTCCTTCTTGAACTGGTCAGTGACCTGTGGCTGTGCATTTAAAGCTGTGTTAGATCCACTAAAAGTTCTAGTAAATGTCATGGAAACAAATATTTGACACTTGTACCTTTGACAGTGTTACAGTTTGAATGTCCCTTTGATTGACTAAGAGTCTCTACGCTGAAAACAGTGATCAAAGTTAGCCCCACCTCTTCTCTGAGCAAAGTAATGCAGTGTTTCCTGATTCTCTTGCACAGATGGAGGTGCTCACACGTCCAGGTCGTCTGGCCTGGCTCGGCTGCTCATTCGGCTGCTGGCCCTGCTACAAGGCCTGGCGTCGATAAGTGCCAGGGGCTGCAGCTCGTGTCCTGCTGGCGAGGACAGTTTCTTATGCTCATGGGTATCATCGGGGAAGTCAAAGGCTTGTGCATGGGAGTTTGAAATAGTGCTTCCTCCACCATTCTGGCCAAGCCGGTTCTGCTCTGTGGAGTAGTTGGCCCAGTTCTGCTCATTAGCCTGTTTATTATAATTGCGGCATGAGCCGGTTCCGCGCTCCCCTGTGGCCAGCTTGTAGCCTGGGGGGGACATGGGTGAGAGTGGAGCAGTTGGGGAGGAACAGCCATTATAGTAGGCATACTTGGCAGTGGACAGTTCTTTAGGGGTAGGACTCAATGTACCTCCACTGGGGTAGAGTGTGGGCTGCTGTTTGCCCTTCACACGATCTTTGATCCTCTTAAAAAACACATAGAAAAGCTCAATGACATTGAGCAGCAGGGACACCAGTGACACCACTAGCATGAAGATGATGAAGACGGTCTTCTCAGTGGGACGGGACAGAAAACAGTCCACCCGGTGTGGACATGGGGACCTCTCACATGTGTAGACTGCAGATAGACTGAAGCCATACATGTACCACTGGATAACCAGGAACCCCACCTCGAAAATAGACTTGAAGAAAATGCTGACTATATAGGTTCTGAGCAGGGCACCCTTCATCTTCACTTTTCCATGTTCCTCAATGCCATACTTGAGCTTTTTCATTTCAATTTTTTTTAGCGGGATGTCAACATCACCTCCATCATTTTGCACAGCTTTAAGCTCCTCCTCTTTCCTGTTGAATTTCTGTTCCTTCCTGTTCAGATAGAAAACATGAGCCAGGTACAGAAGTGTAGGCGTTGACACAAAGATGATCTGGAGGACCCAGAATCGAACATGGGAGATGGGGAAGGATTTGTCGTAGCAGACATTCTCACAACCAGGCTGCTGTGTGTTACATTTGAAGGCAGACTGTTCGTCTCCCCAAGCTGATTCCACTGCAGTGCCCAAAACCAGGATCCTGAATATGAAGAGCACCGATAACCACACCTTTCCCCCAGCAGTAGAGTAGGCCTGGACCTTGTCCAGCAGACGACCCAGGGCACTCCAGTCGCCCATTCTCGGGGAGCGTTAACTGCTGACAAAAAAAAGAGTGAATGTTGAACTGGCAACAATATATGGATAGCATCGACTATTACAATTTTTTCACATAGATACAGTATAACATAGGCATTCTTCAAAGAGTAGTTTTGATTTGGGGAAAATTAACATTCTTTGGCAGCATTATTTGATCATACAGCATCATGATTGATGGAGACAAAATTAGATGTTTGAGATGACACAAAACTCAAGCTAATCCAATTACTGAAAGCAGGGGCAGAAATCATTTTTGGTTTAGGTAACACTGTCCTTTAAATCCAAGAAAGGATGTGGAAATTCATCTCACTAAGTGAAAAAAAATCTTGGTATTCATCAAAATAAAAAGTTATTTACATTTAATTTATAGGTTGCATTATTTAAAAAAAAATTAAATCAGAGAGCAAGTTCCTTGTAAAGAATGATGGGCAAAACAAGAATGTGGAGGAAATATTCACAGTCAGAATATTTAAATCTTTTGTGCAGCAGTAAGCATCTTAAAATAACTTAAACTGCTGATAAATTGCTTTCCTTGGGAAAATCAAACTTCTCTCAACCTGAAGCACAGCCATCTAGCTGGTCAGTGTGCCTGAAAAATAATATTGTTTAGTCACATGACAGGATTTTACCTACTGTACTTTGTACTATAGTACTGCTGCTGCACTTGTATAGCCCTTTCTCAACTGGGAAAATCAACCTATTGCCTTACATAGCTTATAGGTTTTAAAAAAGTACACAATAACAAGTCTCTGGTCTTATTTATCAAAACAATGTAATTGAACAACCCAAAGTTTCAAAGTTTAAAAATCAGCTGCAAGTCTCAACTCCTCAATAGTTGCTGTGTGAAGCACAGAGAACAAAATAAACAAGTGCCATACACAAAGCTGATGTGCTGGGTACAAAGCAACAAAACTTCAGAGAAGAGTAGAAAATCTACTCAGTGCTATTATCTTAGCAAAGCTGTTCAGAATGAGGTTGCTGGAAAAAAGCCACTATGCTGTGTAATTGTGCACCCCATCTGATAAGTGCGTGTAGCTAAATGTTCTCAGTCAGGCCTGTGGTTTCGTGATCCAGAGACACACTATATTTCCTCTAAGGAAATGAGCCCTTACAGAAAAATTGTCTCAGCTGAGTTCCTGTTGACACATTCTGACACAAAAATTCAGCAGACTGAAAACTGATTCACACTTTCATCTGCCTTATATTAAAGGGTTACAGTTACTGACTAGCCTACTGTGCAGCACTGGGCTTATCTGCACTCATCCCCTGAACATTAGCACCGCCCTTGGTCAAAATTAACCATGGCTATTTGATGAAGTCACACTGAGTCTCCAAGCAGCAGAACAATAGAAAATTACTACTCAACCCCTTCAGCCAAGCACTCATTATCAAGAATGAACAAAACACACTGAATAACAAATCTTAAATTAAGTAAGTTGATTATATTAGTATAGAGCTCCTCAAAGGAGTAGCTTTGAAGTGCATACAAGTAGGTCCTCAGCAAAAGTAGCAGAGTGCAGTGTGATTTTTTTGCTACAATTGAAAGATAAACCAGAGTCCAGCTTAAAAGAGTCCAGCTTTCACTCTCACGTTCATGGCTTAACCATACCATATAATATCAGAAAAGTGATGGAGCTTTGAAAATAACTGAGAGCTGTTAAAAGGCTGGAGCAGATCTTTTAGGGTGAAAAAAAAAACATGATAAAGACATCTTAGTACAGAGAGCACCATGCCTTCATAATGAAGTTAATGTGAATAAGTATAAACCTCAAGTCTAATCCACATGGTTCCAAACATGTGCTCTCACTTATCTTATAATTAACTACATACACTGTATCGTTCCACCTGGAAAATACACAGACACCGCTGTCATTCTATGGAATGACAGAATCAAATAGTATCAGTACTGTCAATCTTCAGACTGAGTGTCAAACAATGAGAAATGGGACTTAGTAAAAAGTTGAGGACAATAATTTTTAGTTGTTGTCATTAGACAGACAATATCCCGCCACTTTTCTACATGAATGAGTTTGTCTGGTTAAGAACGAGATGACAGAAAAGAACAATAGACTCTCTCAGCAAGGCCCCCAAATCTTTCACGAACTGTCGAGTGCTTTACAATGAGAAGTCAGCTGAAAAACCGTCCAAACTACTGAGCATTCCAACTGTGAAGTTTCCTGGTGTCATGGGGCTACTGAACTGTTTTTCAGGGAACAGAGTCAATGGGTTATAGGAGACGCAGAAATCTTTAAACATGTTAAAAGTTAAGGGGACAGAATGGTTAAAGTCAGGACAACAGCACCAGGGTGGAAAACAGAATGAACTTCATTCGTTTAACACATAATTGATCAAATGACGCGTTGAACTTAATTCGTTCAACGCGTCATTTAATCAATTAAGAAAAAAATAATTCAATAACTGAAAAAGCTCTTTGGCTTCATCGTATATCACATATTGCCTGTTGTAGATGTGACGATCGAGTTTTGTTTCTGAACAGTGAGGTACGAATAAAGCCGACAAACTGGGGGCTGTCTAAGTTACTATACATGAAGTTTAGAGCTTTTCCAATAGACCGTCTCTAACGGAAGAACTGACAGCGGAAAAGTTTAATTTTTAAAAACCGTAGAAAACTTACCAAGGAGAGTTACAGGAAAGAAAAAGACGGTCACTCGTAGAAACCCCTTCCTGATGAAATCCCTTCCTGATGGAATCCAAGTTAGGGACCCGGAGGGAAACTGAGTCAACTTGTCAAAGCTCCCTTATAAGAGTTCCGTCAGAGAAGCTAGAGTCACCTGATATCTACGTCAAGACCGAAGCCGCTGTTTGCTCCAAGAGAAAGACAAAAGAGTCCTACAGAAAGTTTGGTACAAAACACATCATCTGTGCTGATAACGAACCATGCAACGAATCTATGCCGCTCTTAAAAATACAGACGTAAAACTACGATTTAGTCATCAGTGGAGGAATGTAGGCTAACACAGTACATTTGCTTAAGTACTGCTCTTAAGCCAAGCTACTTTTTCTTTATTTGAGGATTTCCATTAATGCGGCTTTGTACTTCTACTACACTTATGTCAGACCTGGACTTACTCTTTTCTATGCAGATTTGATGCTATTAACTTAAATATGATGTACTGTGACAACATTAAGTTGCAACTTACATATGAATGCATCAGTAATAAAACATTCATAAGAATCTTTTTCGTGTTTTACACGGAGTGCACATCTTGATACTTCTATACACTGTTTGCTTCAGGTAAACTTCAAATGCAAGACGTTGCTTGTGATGGAGTATATTTTTACGGAGGGATTGATGCTAAGTAAAAAGAAATTTCTGATTGCAAAAAAATGGCAGATATTAATCCAATTGTTAATGTTATTCAACCAGTAAATGAGAATGGCATTTCTTTGAAATAATAACTAATAATAAATTTCAAGACAAATGCTGGCATAAAACATTTAGCTATAGTTTCAAGAAAAATAAATCTTTAGGCCTCAATATAAGACAAAGTTATTCGTTAAGACAGATGTTCCCTGCATTAGCTACAATACAGCATTACATGTTACAATACAGTATAATAATATGGTTAACCTTAATAATGCACCCACAATTATAATGTGTTACTGCTTCATTCTGTCATCATCTTCTGCCTACTGCTCCTCCTTTGCTTTGGCTTATCATAAAAAGTCTGTTGTGGTTACAACTTTATAATGATAAAGAAAGTGAAAAGCTATTAATATGAATTTAAATACAACCACCACAAACCATTTCTAAAGTAAGACTGAAACCTGTAGATATTTAACCATTCTTGAGTACTTTGTAATTGCATCTGATCAGTGGACAGCACCACCAAGTGAGGGAAATACTGCAATGCAATGTGTGTCATATGTATGGGAAAATGCTACTATGTACATGTCGCACCAGTACATGTGGTGTATTAAAGAGGTTGTAGGTGTTTAAGGGTTTAACTGGTTAATTGGCTTAACAAGGGTAAAAAGAACACAAGCCACTGGCCTCTCTCTCTCGCTCTCTCTCTCTCACACACACACACACACACACAGTGTTGTTGCATGAGGTGGCAGTAGATTGAATAGTACAGTTCAGTGAAGCTGACTGATTATAACCTGGTTTGTCTAGAAGAGACTACCTTATTTTAGCTTAAACTGAATTTTGAGAGACTCATCACTCATATAGGCAAATGAATATAGTATGACAATACTGAAAAAATTATGATTCTTCAGTATGCAGCTAATCAGCCACATTATCCTGTACATCAGGCAGGATAAGCCTGATGTGAGTCTTTTTGGCAACTTGGGAATCCTCAAATTCAGTGGCTGTTATTTATAATTATTAGTAGGCCACAAATGTGCTGATATTCAGTGAAGTGAATTCACTGCATTGAGTGAATTCATGGTTGTAATTACTGCTGTGACTATCTAGTTTCAATCTGAATTCTTTTTTTTCACCGACACGATAATGTCTGTCTGCTGATCACACAGTCTTTGACCTGACTAATCCTCTATGTGATTGAAGAGAGAGAGTTTTGATTTATTTATTGTGGTGAAATGGCTACTTACAATCTAAATATCACTGTACGACAGAATAAACAATACCAGACCATATTCTTTGTATGTGGATAGCTTAATAAAGTTGATTTGATTGTCAGCTCAGTTTTTTGTTATGTGCAACTTCAGGTGATCATCTGTGCCTATAATGAGTCATTATACAGCATGCACTGTTGTACTACTAGATTCATTACTTATTATTGACTACTTTACTGGTGTTCAATAGCCTTTTTGTTCTTTAGACAACTGTATGAAATGTCTGCTCCAGGTTCCCAGAATTCCCACTGCAGCAGTCACTTTGTGTGCACAACGTCAGTCCTTAATATTAACATAAAAACATGATACACAAGTCACAAAGTGTATACAAGCGTGTCCAAGCCATGTTCAGCACAAGTGTCCTCTGAAAATACTGTAGTGTATCTGTTGGTCATTCAGTTTTCTTTTCAGAAACTTGTGTTTAAAAAATGTTATGTATCTTTAAAAGAAAGACACAGTAAATACTTTATTGGTTTGGTTATTTAGTATTATTATTATGCTTTCACACAATCCAACTATGAACAGAGCAAACATCCTAAAGCGACATTCATGTATCATGTGTCCTTCTCTTTACTGATAGAGTCATCGTGTTTGAGACCTGACAGATGCAAGTCTCCATATTGTCTGCTCATGGCCTTGAATTCTGGGTTAGATGGCCAGTGCTGTGAAGTCAGCACATGGTGCTGAGTTCGAAGTTGTTTCTTGATGCTTTGTCTCCTTCTACAGAGCAAGTAGATTATCTCTATGATGTTGAGGAGCACAGAAATGCCTGAAACTACAAGCATGAAGATGATGAAGATCGTCTTCTCTGTGGGACGAGAAATGTAACACTGGGCACCACTGAAACGCGCACACGGTGGAGACAATTTACAGTGGAAGTATGGGACCATGAACACGGGGCCAAAGATGAAAAATTGTCCCACAGAGAATCCTACCTCCAGGAAGATCTTGAAGACCAGCTGGGTCACGTAAGTGCAAAAGAGGATGCCTTTTATCCTCACCTTCCCTCTGTCATCTGTATACTTGGGCTTCTTCAGTAAGGTTCTCGTAGTGCTGTCCTCCATCATCCTCTTCTCTTTGTGGATGATGTGGACAGCATGGCCCAGGTAGACCAGAGTGGGTGTGGACACAAAGGTGATCTGCAGGACCCAGTAATGAATGTAGGACATTGGGAACATCCAGTTGTAGCAGGCATGTTTACATCCTGGTTCCAGGGTGTCACAGTAGAACTCTGACACCTCGTCTCCCCAGACTTTGTCGGCAGCAGCACCAAGGATAAAGATCCTGAACAGGAAGAGGACGCTCATCCAGATCTTTCCCACCACAGTGGAGTGAGACTGGACCTTGTCTAGTAGGGAGGACAGGTAAGACCAGTCACTCATGGCTGAAAAGTAAAGTCAAAGAAGAAACACACAGATTTACAGTTGTAGAGAGGAAAAACAGTTGAGACTAGTGCTAAAGTAAAAGTTTTATTTTCCTCTACTGTATTTTCTATGTATCAGGGTGCCTGCAATTCCAACAAAAAACTCACTAAAGCCAAAGTGAGTGAAACATTATTATGTGAGACGGTAAGCTAAAAGCAATGCAACAGGTATTACATTATCAGGAATGTGAACTTTAATCTTCCATATCTACCTGCAGGGAGCGATATTTATCAAATCTTTAAGAGCACTAAAAAGAGACAACTTCTGAATGAATAAAATTCGTTGCTGAAAATGATTCAATTGACAACTGAAGTACAAAGAAATTAGATAAATCTGTTTTATTCTTGAGTTTATGAGATGGACAAAACCAAAGATGTTTTACTTTTACCTTTGATTCAGTCCAAATTTCACCGTTGATAAATACAAGCTTAGATAAATACCATATCATTTACAGAGAAACAACATGCATGTTACAGAAACAAGTTTCTAAAATATGCTGACATGAGAACTCAGAATTACAACTGAGTTATCTTCAAGAAACACTGAAATGGCTCATGTGACACAATAACATATTCATTTAATTCAGCGTAGCATGAACATAAAATATACTCACCTGTCAGATACTAAAAATATTTTGTCATAAGCCAGTCACAGAAGATCCAGAGTGCAGGAGAGAAGAAGACATGATTCACTGAGTACGCTGATACTTAAATACTGTGAGGTCTGTGGGTGTGCACAGCTTCTCCTTTCAAACTCGTGATGATTTTGATGACTGTGATGAAAATGCTCATCCTCATTTCCTGTTAAGAAAGTCCCGATGAGCCTTAAACCAATTTTTTTCTATCATTAATTCACAATGTAAATCAGACACATTACACAGACGGCATGCATGTACTGAAGGGCACACTTTGTTTATGTGAATTTGCTATTATGTAGAAATTTGTATTTGCCTAAAAGGGAAAATATGAAATTGGACCATTGTTCAGTATTGTGTTGTCAGAAGAAGGACAAACAGATAAATGACTAGTGTAATGTAAGATAAGAAATAAGAATAAGAAATAATTAAAATAAGAAATCACAAAAAAACAAAAAAACCAACAAAAAACAGATCATTAGCCAAAAACACTCTCATAATATGACATTATTAAATATATATATATATTCATATTTTTGTGATCATTCAGTTGTCTATTGTTTGTCTGAATGATAAAATGTCTGTGCAGAGCATTTATACCTACAGTCTTTGATTCAAGGCTCTTGTTTTTGTTTCTCTTCTTTGAGTTTGATTAAGCAGCTGTGGGAAAAATAACACAGAAGTTCTGATACTGTTGTTGATTTTCCTGTAGTTACACATTAACATAAACTATAAGTTCATTGGTAGTCTTTTTTTCATCATCTAGTTTCATCTTTTAAATTTGTGTGTTGACATACTGTGTTTGTTGTAGACATCCTTGTCGTGATGCATTGTCACATCTTGATTAATCATCATTAAAGTGTCTCTAATGCGCAATAGAAACAGCCTTACTCCCAAGCAGTGACTAAACTGTGTTCCAGAGCCTTATCCATAAAGCAGATTGAGAAACGTGGACACAAATGCAAAGTACAGCGACACAATGTTCTCAAAAGGCTTTTACTGTACTGACCTCTGATTCGTTGGTCTGAAACAGAGGAAGCTTAGTTCCTTTCTAACTAATTTTGCTGTCTGGCTGACCAACAGCAGTTTAGTAACAGCAGCAATAGCAGCAAATAACCTGCCAGAAAATAAAATTAAGCAGACGTTGTCATACTGTGATATATTCATCAGCTTGTTAATAATAATAATAATAATACACGGCAGTGATTTAGAGAAAGAGTCTACATTACAATTTGTCCACCAAAGAGCATATTGACCCTGTAAAATGTTCTGTTTGTGTCATTTATCAATCACATTAAACAGATCTCCTTCTTTCACCTCCGTAAAAACTTGTCCATGCTTTCGTTACTTCCAGGCTGGACTACTGCAACTCATTATTATCAGGATGTCCAAATTAATCTATTAATAGCCTGCAGCTGATTCAGAATGCAGCAGCTTGAGTTTTGACAGGAATCAGTAAAAGGGATCATATCTCCCCCATCTTAGCTTCTCTTCACTGGCTTCCAGTAAAATTCAGAATAGACTTTAAAATTCTCCTACTTACATATAAGGCCCTAAATGGACTAGCCCCCTCATACCTGCAGGATCTAATAGTCCCATATATTCCTAATAGAACACTCAGATCACAGAGTGCAGGTTTACTTGCAGTTCCCAGAATTCATATGCACCCTTGCTCTGGAACCAGTTGCCAATCTGGGTTCGACAGGCAGACACCTCCTCCACTTTTAAGACTAGACTTAAAACCATTCTGTTTAGTAAAGCATATAGTTAGCATCAAACAAAGTGTGTAGGGCTGGTAGGCATAGTTACAGTCACTTCTTGACAGACAACCACAGCTAGAATAGGTCTGACTAACTGTTAATCTATAATCTCTATCATAGCTACGCTGCTATAGGCCTATGGTGCCGAGGGACACAAACATGATCCACCGAGCAGTTCCCCCACCTCCCCAATACCTCCACCATCTCTACTCCCCTACGTCCTCTCCTGTTCTTCCTCTCCCCTCATCAGATCAACATATAATTCATTATTGTATGTCACTAACTGTGTGTCCAGTTCTCCTTGTAGTTCCCCCCCGGCCGACTATCAGCTGGTAGGTTCTCCCTTGCAAGTTGGGTCCTGCTCAAGGTTTCTTCCTGTTAAAAGGGAGTTTTTCCTTGCCACTGTCTTGCTCGAGGTTTCAGGCTATGGGTCTCTGTAAAGCATGAGACAATTGATTTGACATTGAATTGATTGTATAAGGTGCTATATAAAATAAATAAACTGAAATTTAATTTGTTCAGTACATATATTGCTCAAAATAACCACATTAAAAACAACCATCAACTTTTGTTGATTAAATTAACTGGCTGATATATCATTAAGGAAAAATCCACAATAAGTATTGATGGAGCTAGTTTGAAACTAGTCTGTGATGTTTTCACTGTGCAAAATATGCAAAATATTTTCCCTGCATTTTATCGTGACCATAGTTGATGCTTGCCACATTTCAACATTTCTTTTATTGGCACAAAGTTAGGTGAGTGGAATTTGTCTCAGTGTAGATGGAATAGTTGATACAATACATACATCAGTGCAAACATACAGACATCAGTGCAAAACAAAAGCAAAGATGGGAGATGTTGAACAAGGTTGTCAGCTGGGTGGAGAGGTCAGTGGCGGTCCTAGCCTGAATGGCGCCCTGGGCGAACAGCCCCTGTGGTGCCCCCCCACACTGGCTCACGCCCCCACCAACCCAAAGAGAACATCGGGTGAAAAGTATATGTATAAACTTTATTAAGATAGAAATACAATAAAACAAACTAAACATTAAACAACCAATTTAAAGTGCACAACTATAAATATATGCAAGATATATATTGTTTTTACAGTGCTTTATAAATAAAGCTGAATTGAATTGAAAGAAAATACACATTTCATATCACAAGCATAGAAAAGCACGACAAAGAAATAAGGATAATTGAATATAAATAACAACAATAAAAATACAAGTCAAAATACACAAATCCTTCACACACACAGAACTAAAACCTGACCCTTCTGGTGACAACATCTCCCATTAGGAAAAAAAGAAATCTGATGCCACCTAACTTGGCCCTCTGTGTACCAACTCGGTCCTTATGCTGTCTGTCAGAGGTGATGGCCAGTCTGCAGGGTCTGTTGAAAGAGGCTCTTCCCCAGTGGAAGATGAACTTTGTGGGGGTTCAGGCATTTCTGTAGAACAGCACATTTGATTTGGCACATTATTCAAAGCACACAGCAGTGGAACAAAACATGGTTTTAAGAAATAGCAAAACTGGATTAATCACAACTAACAGGAAAAAATGTGTACAGGCAGGTAAAATTCACAGATAAAACACATTGCTACTTCTGTCTTCTCACACACACACACACACACACACACACAAATGACAGCAAAGCACCATCCACCTATAGGCTCCTGCTGGGGAGAAGCAGCAGCAAACTCCTCGTCGCCTTCCTGAGACATGGCAGGAGATGCCATAGAAGCCATAGCAGCCGTAGAGGTGGATGGGATCTCCTGATCCTCTGCTACAGATGAGGCCTCTGTTGCTGGAGACTCATCCTGGGCAGGAGGCGCTCCAAAATGTTTTAACAGTGTTGCTGGAAGTGCATCAATGTAAACATGCATGAACGGCACACTGAAATACATTAGCTATCTCTTAATGTTATTACGCCTATTACATGCTATTAACCTACAGATTAACCAACGGGGAGAAATGCTACATTGCCCAAATTCTATTAACGTTATACTGAGACTGAAAATAATGGGCGAAATGTGGGCAACGTCCGTCTTTTTAAGGCTAGCTTACTGCACGGAAAATCCCGACGTCCAAATACAGTACGCAGCGATAACCAAATGGCCACAAAGCAATGACAGCAAGGAGCTGATAGCTTAAGTGTAGACACAGTTACTGGGATAATGTTCAGGTCAACTATAACTAGCGCACAAAACAGCAAACAAGCTAATGACCGCTAAACAATTAACGTTAGCCCCTTTTCATAACATAATTACAGTCGTACGCTACAGAGGGAACATTAGCTACATACCTTTATTTTTGGACCGTTTCTCCTCTTCTTCTTTCCTTTTCTTTCTGAAATAAGCACCCGATAGCTTTGGCCTTTTTCTGTCCATTGTGTTTATTACCTGTACCGGAGTCGCCTCGGGAATCAACAGGTTACGCTCATGCCAATGCCCTCTGACGTGACGGACAGCAGGGGTCAGGACTAAACCAACACATTGGTGGTGTACAGATCTCATCCACTCATCTCATTTTTGAATAGTAAGGCTGTATTATTGGCCTTCGCACAACCCACAGACGATAAACAAGAGTGTATGGAATTTGAAATAGGCCTACAGTAGGCAATTATCTAGTGTTATGAATGAAATTTACTTTGAGTGCTTTTTGATTCCATAACTGTGGAACAATTAGGAGGATCCCCGTTCCCCCTCCTCCTTATTCCAGTGGTTTGACCTCGGTGAGTGACCCTACCTCCACACCCACCCCCCTCTTGCAGAGATGCAGTAACTGCAGCGGCGCTCTCGGGGGGCGTAATTACAACGCCAGGGGGCGCCAATTATTAATTAATTATTTAAGTTTTTTTTTTTTTTAATCCTTTTTTTTTTTTTTTTGGGTGGGCGGGGCGGAGGTCCTCACATGCCGCCCCCAGCAAAGTGCCGCCCCGGGCGGCCGCCCAATTCGCCCATATGAGAAACCGCTACTGGGAGTGAATTCATTTTAACTGACATATTCTTCTGGCCGAAGCCAGCTTTCGGTTAAACAAAATAAATCTATATTATAGTCCAGTATTAACTAATTTACTAGTACAGCTTTAGATGAGAGAGATCTAACGCTTAACAGTCCACATTTAATTCTCCTATTTGTTGTAGCTGTGGAGGTGTTGGTGTTAGAGTCATTCTCCGAAACAGGTGCCATTTCCACTTTGCAATTTGTAAAATTTTCATGCAGAGCAAACTCCTTTTTTCAAAATCCACAACATGAAAGACATATTAATCCTCCAAGAAAACATATTTTCCCACCTCAGACATAAAATCCTTATTAATAATATCCTTTTTATTTAGACCTTGTAGCCATTTTTGTACCACCCCGTCACGGACAATATGTACACTACTTGAGTGATGGTACATTAAATAAATTTAAAAAATCTAATGTTTTGCTGCTAGTAAAATGTCCTTTTTTGGAAACCATCAATACAGTATGTAATTTAATCTGTTTTTTTTTCATTTTTAGGCTCATTAGCCGTGAAATATGAATTTCACATGTCAACGGTGTCATTGTTTTTGCAAAAAATATAGACCGACTTCAAAATTTGAAATAAAACTTATAGTCCTTTGATTAGTCCACAAAACAAGAACGTTATTCAACATTAATTTATGAAGCATTTCACTGTTTCCATCAATTTTTTAACAAGATGACCCTGTGACGGGGTGGTTATTGCTGTGACGGGGTGGTTCACTGTGACGGGGTGGTATGGACAAACTGTCTTTTTATATGATCTGTTGGTATTGTGACATTAGACACTTTTGTTAATTTTGTTAATAAATAATGGATATGAAAGTAGGCATGACTTAATGATACAAGAGCCAAAATATATTCATATACACACACACACACACACACATATACACATGTATATATATATATATATATTCATACATCACATATCAAAAATTAGGATTTATTAATACAACAAGAAAACAAAACAACAACTTACTAGAAAAGTTTAAGTATATTCATATGCTTGTAATAAACTTAGCAAATACTGATCATTTAATATGTGAATAACAACATGAAATATGCAATATTCAAAAATTTGATTAGCATTTCATTCTCCTTAAGGACATTTTAACAGTAATTATGAAAAATGGTTCAAAGGCAAAGAACAATTTAACTTTAACTCTTTGAAAAGAAACATGGACCGAACATTCAGAAATGAGCATATTATATCAGGGTGCTCCTAAAAAGAGGGGGAACTCTTGAAAGCCTCGGAAGCATCATGAAAGGGACTGGGAAAGTCGCCTCCATACATCTTTTTGAACCTCCATGTGACGGGATGTCACAGGCTGAGGTGCTCGAATGATTTCAAGCACCTCATCGAAGAGGTACCAGAGGATGTCCTCTCTTGCAGGCCAGAAGAACCTGTTGACTCCAGCACGATGCATACATTTCACAAGGGCATGCGTCTCGTCTATATTCAGGATGATCCCTGGATAAAGATCATTATCATATCTGAGAACACACCACTTCCCAAGGAGATCTCCAGACTCCCAAGCAATGGCTTCTGTCAGCCCCTTTTGGGCTGTCTGGTTAAAAGAGAAGTGCTTTGTTGTGAAGCACTGACATCTCAGCTGCTTGTGAGTGGAGCACATGCAGCTGACCTCTCTGTAAAAGATCTCCCCTGGAGTGAATGTTACCACCTGGTGGGTTCTCATTGTAGATGGCACTGGGGGGATCTGGCCTGGCATTCTTTCCACTGCCTGCTCCACTGCTTCATTCTCAATATAAAACAACTTGATAGTTGAAGTGTTTTCTTTGAGGACCTTATAAAGCTCACGGGCATCAGGTATGTCCCGGCCGTTGGTCACCAGCTTGTCTGCTGTTCTTTTCAGGGTCCCCCCAACACCATCAGGGGCCCCCTTGCCATGGCTTGCCTCAAAAAAGTTCCATGTGCCGCCTTTCAGACTACGTCTTGCAAGCTCTGTACTGAAAAGGAAGAAGTTCCCTTTCTGTTTGTACTGAGTACATGGTCCATCACTCAGAAAGTGTAGAACTGATACCTGCGGATATGTGGCTTGCAGATAATCCAGCACCGGATTCATGTGGTCCCATATAGCTGGGGGGCTTTTGTGTTTGGAGGATGACACAGTGCAAAAGCAAATGGGCTCTTTTTCACCACCAATGTACAAAACACCAGTGTGCAGATTAGCTTGTTGGTGTGAGGAGCCAAAGTGGACAGCTTGTATCTCTGAACTGTATTTGCATGTGTAGTTTTCAGAGAAGTCAATGTGAATCACTGCCTCCTCTTTAGACATGTTTTGTTTTAACTCTCTGCAGTAGGAGTACTGTTGTTTTATGTTGAATGTGTGCCATAATAATTAAATTAAATAACATAATTTGGACATAATTTTGTGAGTGAGTTGAAGAAGAACCACCCTGTCACATCCCTTACCACCCCGTCACAATAAAACATGTGACGGGGTGGTATGTGACGGGGTGGTAAATTTCATCCTAAAATGGCCGCTGTTCTCCAAGTGGTCAAGTTCCTGACCTAAGTGAGTATACTTTCAATTGAAAATATCATTTTCTTTACATTAATAATGTAAATTTTTTAATAAAAAACTGTTTTCCCTATCAATATTGCATGACGGGGTGGTTGGGTTGAGCTTGACGGACCTCATCTAAGATGAAAAAACAACAAAAAACCAATGAAAAAGAATGTCAGAACTTGCCTTCTTTGTTCCTGGCTGCTCCAGAGGTTCAAATTATGTCACTTCCTCTTTGTGATGTCACTTAAAGCAACAGTCAGTTATTTATAGACAAAACTGGTGAGTGTGACGGGGTGGTAAGACAAACTGAGGGACGCACACAAATAATACAATTTTTACCAAAAAGAATGTTTTTATCTTGAATAAATACATTTTAAGGAATCAGTGACACACTTATACTCGTGGAAATAATAAAGGTTTGATAAAAATCTGAATTGTATTTGGTGATATTTTGGATGCAAATGTTATGTTGGTCAATATGGACATGTGAAAATGGCCATGTACTCATGAAAATGATTAAAAATAGTATGTCACTTTCAAAAAATATAGTATTTACTCATATATCATGTTAACAAGAACAATGGAATTAAAAGCTTTAAGCTTTAGAAACATACTTTGGCACATTTTTTGTGCCTTATACACTTCATCAAACGTTGTGGACCCAAATGGCACTGGTTTGGTAGAATGACTCGTTAATCTTTAATATATATATATATATAAACATATATAAATATAAATATATTTTCTTATGTGATTTAATTAATTTAAGTAGACAGGGGACAGACAGTCTCTGCGGGATATTGGGTGGGTAACTGTTCCAATGGAAGCGCAGAGAGGCGTGTAGGACTGCAACTCTGCCTCCTGGTCTCAACTCTGGGTTGTCAGGGTTTTGGTTTAATAAGAAAGTCAGTCAGATTTCTAGATACGAGAGCTGCTCCATCCAAAGTGGGATGAACGCTGTCTCTCCTAATGAGACCAGGTCTTCCCCAAAATGTCTGCCAGTTATAGGCCCACATTGTTTGCTGGACACCACCTCGACGGCCAAACATGTCATCACTGGTCAGATTGGGTAGGGGTCCACAGAAAACTACGGAGTCCGACATAGTTTTTGCAAATGTACACGCCGATTCAACATTAATTTTTGTGACCTCCAACTGGTGCAGTCGAGTGTCATTACCGCTGACACGTATTACTATTTTACTGTATTTACACTTATCCTTAGCCAGCAGTTTTAGATAAGATTCAACGTTGCCCGCTCTGGCCCCAGGAATACATTTCACTATGGTCGCTGGTGTCACTAACTTCACATTTCTGACTATAGAGCTGCCAATAGCCAGAGCTGGTTTCTCAGCAGGTGTGTCGCTGAGTGGGGAGAACTTGTTGGAAACGTGAACTGGTTGGGGGTGAACCGTGGGCTTTTGCTTCGGACTATGCTTCCTCCGTACAGTCATCCAGCTTCCCTGGTTTCCTGGGTGCTCGGGAGCTACTGGGGGCCGACTGGAAGGAGCTAGGTTAAAAATGGGAGCAACCAAACTTTCCTGATTTTATGTAATGGAACTAAAACATTTGTAATCTCTGGAGCCATTACTGATCAGACTCTATGTGCAGTGTATACAGATTTTCTGTGCTGGGGTGTTATTTGACCAAACATTAATTTAATTTTAGGATTATACCACATTCTTCCTTGAGACCCAGTAATATAACAGGCATGTGTAATTTCAGTTTAAATTGTGCTTTAGTGATATTGTACATATGCCCAAACAAAATTTCAATGAAATGACAAGTTGAAGACCAGAAAGTATGTGAGTATTTTGTGAGTTTTTTTCTGATGACGAGTTCAGCCATGGCTACAGACTGTGAAAGTTGCTTCAATCTCAGCACGTTGCTAATAGGCATCTGACCAAACATTTTTAATGGAATGAGGGTTAGTCATCCATATCAGAACAGTTAATCCGGTGTCAGTTACTGTTAGTAGAGGATCACTGAACTGTAATTTCTTACCATCAGTTAATTTCAACATTACTGCGTGACAGACAGTCATGCTGTTTTGGAGCATGGGTGGGTCAGTCAGTCAGACCCGGGAGGAACCAGATGATTGTGCAATATCAGCCTGAATTATAAGAGGGAAGTAAAAGAATGACAGTGACAGTACAGAGACTGATTGAACAAGGCATTATTGAGGTAGGAACATTTGTCATTGTAATACGTTTTCATTTTCCACTAATAGCAATTATTAACCAGTTAAAATGTAAAAACTATTCTATAGAATTTAATGAGCTGATATTTCATTTCACATTAATCAGCAGTCTGGATGGCAAAATGTATTGTTACTAAATGGTAATAACAAACCCGAGTCTCACATTTTTGACAAATGTGATTTCAGATACCCGATTGATCTGAAATTTATGTGGTGTAAAAATCTGGCAAGGACCATCCACAATTACTAGTGTCAGCATTCAAAATTCAAAATCTAGCATAAAACAACACCATGGCAATATTCATGATGGAAAAATACATTTGTAAACAAACTGTGTTTGCTTAGAGTTTTATGAAGTGTTCCTGAGACCATTTAGTCATGTGTTTCACAATGTAGCAAACCCCGCCCACCCCATACACAAACATTGTCAATTAACCTCTTTAAATGTTATAAACAGTTATTTTTTTAACATTCCACACCTTTCAAAGACTTATGTTGCTCCTGTCCTAACTTGTTTCAAACATGTTACTGGCAACACATTCAGATTATATGGAGAATAGCACACATACCAATGTCCAAAAGAGTGTAACAAAATAAGCAAAACTATAGCTCTCTTGTGTTTTCAAGCAAGTGTTTTTTGAGCATTTCACAACTTTCCAAGGCTTTTGTTGTCCGAACTTGTTTGAAGTGTGTTGTTGGGACAAAATTCAGAATAACAAAGAAATCAGTAAAGCTTCTTCATTAATCGTCTTTGTAGCATCTTCAATTGAGTATATTCATGTTGTACACAGCTTTCCAGCCAGCAGGTTACTTATGTTGTATATGTTTTATTTTTCAATTTCGATTGTGTAGAATGTAGGTTACATATATGTATATGTAATACATAAGAGAGGAATGTAAGTGTGCACTGCTCATTGGATTGCTGCTGTAAATCACTTTCTTTAATTCTCTCATGTCTTATTTCAGTGTCCACTTTGATTGTGTGAAATGTGGTCACCTCATGCTGACTTGACCGGACATAAAATGTTATATCCCTGGTCTTCATTGCTTTCTTTGTCTTCTCCCTTGTAGATTGTCATTCATCATGGCGGAGTGGTCCTTCCTGTCTGCTTTGTTGGACAAGGTTCAGTCACATTCCACTGTAGTGGGGAAAGTCTGGATGAGTGTTCTTTTCCTCTTCAGGATCTTCATCCTGGCTGCTGGCGTAGATAAAATATGGGGAGACGAACAAGCAAACATGAAGTGTAACACCGAAAGTCCTGGTTGCAAAAACGCCTGCTATGATCAGTCCTTCCCCATATCTCATGCACGCTTCTGGGTCCTCCAGATCCTCTTTGTCTCCACACCAACACTTATCTATCTGGGCCACGTTCTGCTCGTGATTCGCAGAGAAAACAAGCTGAGGAGATGCATGGAGAAGAAAACTGCTAAGAATGGAATGATGAAAGCCCCAAAATATTCAAATGAACATGGAAAAGTGCAGCTCAAGGGAGTCCTGCTAGTCAGCTACATGATGCAGCTGCTGTTCAAGATCCTGCTTGAAGTGGCATTCATTGTAGGCCAGTACTACCTCTATGGCTTCATACTTATGCCTAGTAAGATTTCATTTCCAAACTATCCCTGTCCAGCACCAGTAGACTGCTTCATAAGTCGCCCCACAGAGAAGAGCATCTTTATCATGTTTATGTTGGCTATGGCCGTTCTCTCTGTGATCCTCAACATTTTGGAGATTTTCCACCTGATGATCTCAAAGATGAAGGTGAAGAAAAAGAGGACCAGTGACTTCACTACTGCAGAGAACAAACCAAACAGCAGTTCAACTGAAAGAGTTACACTTTGTTGAATGATTGTGAAAGGACGCTCAGCATCGATTCTATTCTTCTTGTTTCAGTGAATATTGTTAGACACAGAAATTGAGATAAGTTGCATAAATTGTGCTGCCAAGTGCATCTTGTGTGCCTACACTAATACCTTATAAACCTTCTTGAAAAAAATATTGGGACACCTGACCACAGGATTTTGGAGTGTTTCTGTGAGTATATTTGCAGCAGAGCATTTGTGAGGTTGGGCACTGATGTTGGAAGGCCTGGTTCCAATCTCCATTCCAGTTCATCCCAAAGGAGTCTGATGGAGTTGAAGTCAGGGTTCTGTGCGGGCCAGTCTATTTCCTCCACACCAAAATCATCTAACCATTTCTTAATGGCCCTTGCATTGTGCACTGAGGCACAGTCATGCTGGAATTACAATAGGGCATTCCCCAAACCGTTGTCACCACGTTGGAAGCATAGTCTGGTCCAAAATGTCTTTGTATGCTGAAGCATTAAGATTCCCTTCACTGGAAGTAAGGGGCTTAGCCAAACCCCTGAAAAACAGCTCTATTCCACACCTGATTTTAATATTAAAGATGTGTCCCAATACTTTTGTCCATATAGTGTAAATCAGGTCTTTGGTAAGATGTAGAAAAGACTGTTTTCAACCCAAACTGCATCTATGTGGTCAATGTAAATAGGAGACAATCTGATCCAAAAAGTATAGAATGTAGTGTATCCTTGTGGGACACTTAAATGTAAGCAGAATGTTTTATATTAAGCTGGCAGGAATTATGACGTCGATCACTCCATTTTTTAACTGTAATAAATCTGTCTCATCCTATATTTTTTGTTTGATTGACGCAAAACTTGCTACACTGCTTCTTAAGACACCACAAATGATGCAGCCAGAGTTTTGAATTATCAAAAACTGAGGCCACAGTACATCATAATGATCAACTGTAAAGACATACAGCAAATTCTTGCTAAATTAATCCTTAGTATTCATGATAGAAAATATCATGGTAGATGTGTCAAATCAATCACCAATTTTATCTCCAAAACTTATTTTTTAACTATTGTCAATGGAAAATAGCATCTTTCAACTTCAATTTCTCATGTATGGAGCAATCAGTCTTTGTAAAAACAAAAAATAAAACAAAAACAAACAAACAAAAAACCAGGACAATACAGACTACCTAGGTCATGGTGTCATAGTGTGAAACCACTGATAAGCGAAAAGTCCAGGGCTTGTTCTTGGTGCCTTGGTGTGTTTAAGGTTGTGGGCTTGAGCCCCAGTCAATGGAGAAAGTATGATTACTAATCAGTAAATGTGCTCAGGACCCTCTATTTGGCATGTCTTATCTACCCTGTTATGTCCCACTTCCAACACACCAGATTCAAAAGATCTGCTCATCATGAAGTGCTGCTGAAGCCTGTTAAGAACCCACTTATTTGAAGCTGGTGTGTTGGAGCAGTGACACCTCTTCAACACAGAGAGCAGGGTCTCCCATGACCAGGACTGGATTAGATACATTTGATTTCAAAGAGTTTTTAATTTAGAAATTTTAAGTAATTATAGTCTAGGCTGGTCTGCTGGTGGACCCTCAAGTATTTGTCATATCCATGTGTGAAGTCAATTCATAATTCATGCCTACTCAAAGCTCTTCTCTGGGTAGCTCAACATATTCATGAAAAATTATTAGTGACAACACATAGTAGATATACAGTTCTATTCACAATAATAGCAGTCCAACATCGCTAACCAGATCAATCACTGTTTTTGGTAGAAATTACATTTCTACATGGCAAATAATTTACTGGTAGGTGTAGGAGAGTAACGAAACCAAAAGATCCAACAGTCATGACATGCATACTGCTGATTCTGTGTAACAGAACCATTAAGAAGAACCACTCCCTACAGTGGTTCACAGGGGAGAACCACTCCCCACAGTCATATTAATACTCACATTTCTCAACAGTAAGTATTATGGGCGATTTCAGTATCCATGTGGACAATGGTAACGATAGCCTTTGCACAGCATTTATCTCTTCATTAGATTCAATCGGCTTCTGTCAGTGTGTACATAAACCCACTGACTGTTTTAATCACCCTCTTGACCTTGTTCTGACATATGACATTGAAGTAGAACATTTAATAGTCTTAGAACAAAATCCTCCTTTTCTGACCATTGTTTAATGACTTTTGAGTTTGTATTACTTGACTACATACCACCAAGAAAAAAACTCTACACTAGATCTCACTAGTATCTATATCACTAGTATCTCACACTAGATACCTGTCTGATAGTACTGTGGCTAAATTTAAGGAAGCAATTGTATTGTCATTTACTACAGTATCATGTCCCGGTACTGCAGAACATTACAATATTAAAGACTTATAGTCCCTCTCAAATCGACCATTGTGTGGACAGTGCAAGAATTTAAACATTAGAGACAAAATTCAACACCTACTGATCTCAGATGGTATTGATCTACTATCAAACACTGGAAACAGCAGTAGAACCAGATAATTATCTTGACTGCTTTACTCTCATTGACCTTCACCAGTTAAATTCATTCATATTTCCATCTAAACCAACAGCATACCTCTTAGACCCTCTCCCATCTAAGCTGCTCAAAGAAGTTTTACCTTTACTTAGCACCTGTCTATTATGTATCATCAATCTGTCCCTAATCACATGCTATGTACCCTAGTCCTTTAAAGTAGCTGTAGTCACTTGACCCAGACATTTTAAGCAACTATAGACCAATATCAAATCTTCCATTTCTCTCTAAGATCCTTGAGAGAACAGTCGCCAATCAGCTATGTGACTTTCTACATAGTAATAGCTTATCTGAGGACTTTCAATCGGGCTTTAGAGCTCATCATAGCACAGAAACAGCATTGGTCAAAGTCAGAATTGACCTCCTCCTGGCATCAGACAAGAGACTTATCTCTGTCCTTGTACTGTTAGACCGTAGTGCTGCATTTGACACCACTGACCATTCCATCTTACTACACAGATTGGAACACCGCCTAACAATGGCATTAAAGGAACTCCATTAAGCTGGGTTTATTACCTCCAGGCTGGATCATTGTAACTCTCTTTAATCAGGTTGCCCCAATAAGTCTCTAAAGACACTAGCAACTGCACAATTACTCACAAGAACTAGCATTAGAGATCATATTTCTCATCATATCATATTGGCTTCTCTCCATTGGCTATCTGTAAAATTCAGGATAGAGTTTAAAATTCTTCTCATCACATATAAAGCCCTGAAAGGCCAGGCACCATCATATCTTAAAGAGTTGATAGAACCCTATTATCCCACCAGAGCTTTATGTTCTCAAGATGCAGGATTACTTGTGGATCCTAAAGTCTTCAAAAGTAGATCGGGAACCACAGTCTTTAGTTATCAAACTCCTCTATTGTGGAACCATCTTCCAGTTTCGGTCCGGGAGGCGGACACCCTCTCCACGTTTAAGAGTTGACTTGAAACTTTCCTTTCTGATAAAGCTTATAGTTAGGACTGGCCTAGACTATGCTGCTATAGGCTCAGACTGCCGGGGGATCACCCACGACGCACTGAGCTCTCTCTTCCTCTCCTTCTGCACACATTTATGTCCCATTAATGCAAGTCACTAACTCAACTTCTTTGCTGGAGTCCTTGTGCTTTCTCGTCTCGCAGGTTCCCATGGATCGTGGATCTCCTGCTGTGGCCCTGCTTGAAACCTACTGCGATTACCACTGTTTAGTCATAATGTATTTTAATTCTGTTATTACTCTGTGCAGCTACTACCATTATTATTGTTACTACTATTGTTATCATAATCATCATAGTACCTTGTGTATACTTCATCATTATCATTATCTACAGTTCCAATACTTTTGGTATTAGTGCTGTTACTACACATCTCTGTTTGTGTGCTCCTTCTCTCATGCACCACCTGGCTCCCTCTCTCTCTCTTTCGCTCTGTCTGTCTCTCTCAACCAAAACAGTCAAGGCAGATGGTCGCCCATGTAGAACCGGGGTCTGCTCCGAGGTTTCTCCCCTCTAAAAGGATGTTTTTCCTTGCCACTGTCGCCAAGCGCTTGCTCAAGGGGGCATGTTGGGTTCTCTATATTACAAAATGTAATTAAAGAGTATAGTCTAGACCTGCTCTAATTGGAAACTGTCATAAGATAGCTTTTGTTGTGAATTGGCACTATATAAATGAACTGAATTAAAAATTGAAATTAATTGAAAGGGGCATGTTCAAAATAATTGCAGTGCATAGTTTAATTTGTGAGATCATTAATTCTGCGAAGAAACAAGCGTCAAACAGGTGGCTCTTATTTAAGGATGAAGGCAGCAAATGTTGTACATGCTGGTTATAGTGCATTTCTCTCTGAAAATCTGAGTAAAATGGGTTGTTCCACACATTGTTCAGAAGAATAGCGTACTTTGATTAAAAAGTTGATTGGAGAGGGGACAACTTATAAAATGCAGAAAATGATAGGCTGATCAGCTAAAATGACCTCAAATGCTTTAAAATGGCAGCCAAAGCCAGAAAGACATGGAATAAATGGATTGAAGAATAGCCAAATTAGCAACAATCAGCTCCAGGGAGATCAAAGAAGGTCTAAAGTTACCTGTGAGTACTGTAACAATTAGAAGACACCTACGTGAAGCCAAGCTATCAGCAAGAAGCCCACGCAAAGTCCCATTGTTGCAAAAACTACATGTGCTGAAGAGGTTACAATTTGCAAAAAAAAATACACTGACAGGCCTAAAGAGAAATGACGATAACATTTTGTGGACTGATGAAAGCAAGACTGTTTTCTATGGGTCTTGGGCCAGACAGTTTATCAGATGATCCCCAAACACAAGACAGTGAAGCATGGTGGCGCATGATATGAGGGTGTTTCTCATACTATGGTGTTGGCCTATTTATTGCATACAATGGATCAGTTTGAATACAACAAAATACATGAAGAGATCATGCTGCCTTGTGCTGAAGAGGAAATGCCCTTGAAATGGGTGATGACCCCAAACACACCAGTAAGTGAGCAGCACCTCGGGTCCAGACCAACAAGATTAACGTTATGGAGAGGCCAGCCCAATCCTCGGACCTTAATCCAATAGAAAACTTGTGGGGTGACACCAAAAATGCTGTTTTGGAAGCAAAACCAAGAAAGGCAGACGAATTGTGGCATGTAGTCCAATCATCCTGGGCTGGAATGCCAGAATTTGGTTGACTCATGCATCACATCAACACAGATGTAAAGCAGTTCTCAGAAACAGTGGTTATACAACTAAATGTTAGTTCAGTGATTCACAGGAAAGCTAAATCTTCATCCATTTTTCAATTTATACAGTAAACGTTTGAGTTTGTAAAGGAAAATGCAGCTTAATATTCCTTTTTCTTCACTTTGTATAAATAGATTTGATAAATCTTTCTTCGTGTTTTGAGTTGGAAGAGAATATGCAGTGTTCTCAATGCATTTCGGTGTATGGAAATAAAAGCTATTATAAGGATTTTGAACTTCATTCACCCTTTTAAACACACTGCTGTTATTTTGAACACAATTGTATCTACTAAGGTTTGCGCTGTTTGATTTAGAGACATGATTTCAAACTCTTGCTGCATTTAAAGTACTTAATGTAATTTTAATCATGAAATGAATTAATTAATAAAACAGCGAAAGAAATTAATAATGTACTTAAGCTTGATACCTTTACTTCTGAAATAAACAAGGGAATAGTGTAAAGTACAGCAGGTCGGAATCAGAATGAATAGCAGCAATAAATCAAAGCCAAAGTGCATAACCCCAGTCTTTACACTGCTATTTACTATAGATATGATTGTTTTTAGGGCTATCCAAATTTTTCAGGAACCAGAAAAAAAAGTATATTCTTTGGCAAATTAAATTTATTGTTTGTAAACCATAGGAATTAAGTCATTACTGACTTTGAATCTTGCTAGCGTAATACTAGTTTTCGGGCGCACGTTTGAGCCAAAACAGAGTGGACTAGGAATATCATACTGCTAAAGTTGGCCCTGTTTACTTGAGTATTGAACAGTGTTTCTATTACATTATGATTATGATTGTAGTACAAACATACTCTCAGGTATTACCAGGCAGACAGAGTTAAAGCTACTGAAAAACTTTCAATACACCAGTGCTTCTCAAATAGTGGGGCGCACCCCCCTGGGGGGGGCGCGGTGCGATGCCAGGGGGGGCGTGTGTGACCCTGGAGAACACGCTTTTGTTGCCGTACTAGAATAAAGTGTAATTGCACATCCACTACAGTAGTTGGCAGTGGCGCTCTCATTGTCAAAGTGTGCGCAAGGAGTATTAGCTCTATGGTGTAGCGGGTTTTTTGCACCGAGCAGGCGATATGAAGTGCAGTAAACGAACCCTTAAGAGACAACATGAAGAAATTTTTAACAGGGATGAAAAGAAAGGCGGAGAGAGACGAAGATAATGAGACAAAAGTAACTCACCCGAAAGCTCAGACGAGGAAATATGACGACGCATATGTAGCGCTTGGTTTCACTACAGTGACTACAGTGGGAGACGAGGAAAGACCGGTGTGTTTACTGTGTCTAAAAATGCTGGCAGCGGACAGCATGAAGCCAAATAAATTAAGGCGCCACTTGAAGACATTACATCCCAATCATGCTGATAAGCCGCTGGAGTTTTTTCAGCGAAAACGTGCCGAATATTGCCAACAATCATCCCGCTTTGTGAATGCTACTTCAGTAAACCAGCGAGCACTGTTAGCATCATATTATTACATATTATTATTACTATTATTTATAGTCGCGGCGGAGAGTTGGGGGGGCGCGAATTGTTTTCTTCTTGCTGGGGGGGAGGGCGCAACAGAAAATAATTGAGAAGCACTGCAATACACCAACATATAAAATGAACGGTCTTAATTTTTTTCTTTCCAAGTGATTACGGATTAAGTGGGATAATACACTTGTCCATCATCAGGAATTAATGGACAGGGAGTTGGATGGTTCTGGCCTCCCCGTCTTCCATTAATTCCTGGTAACAGACACTTTGTGGGGCATTATACCTTAAATATTGCTGCGTTGGGCAGGACAGCAGTACAGTGGTTGACACTGTTGCCTCACAGCAAGGTTCAGGTGTTCCTGCTTCCTCCCACAGTTCCTAAAACATGCACATTAGGTTAATTGGCTACTCTGCACTGGCCCTAAGTGTGTGTGTGTGTGTGTGTGTGGGGGGGGGGGGTTGTTGGTCTTTGTGTCAACCCTGCAATTGACTGGCGAAAAATCTAGGATATACCTTGCCTCTCGCCCCTTGTCAGCTGGGACAGGCTTCAGTTCCATTGTGACCCAGATGGATAAGCGGTATAGAAAATGGATTTTGTTGTGTTAATGACTTGAGTTAATTAATGATTGAAAAATATCTAAATGGTTTTCATTAGCAGAAAAGAGCTGGCTTAGTTTCCGTCTTGTGACTTCTACAGCTTCAGTCGACCAGAGGTACCGGTAGTTGTACATGAAGGGAGAGTGTCTCTGGAGACACAGAAGAATGGTCTCCTTGATTTTTCTCTGCAAAACAGTGATTGTTGATTGATAACCCATGAACTGTTCCCAGTCCATACTTGCAATAATTTTAAAAAATAATGCACAAATCAAAAATGTGCCGTTTCTTATTTTGCAGCATTGCGCCCAGTGGACTAATACAACTGTTTGTTTTTTTTCAGTTTTAAAGATAGATTAGAAATAGATTTACCTGTTTTATGATCAGATTTGCTGAAGGGATTAAAACCAATTAACATAACAAGTACGTAGTGTGGTCAAAGTAAAATTAATATCACTTACACATTTGAGCAGCAGGCAACAAAGTAACACATTTTAAGAAGTTAACTGGCAATCCTCAAAAAAAGGGGTCAGTTGTTCAAAAACAAGGATGGGGCCCAAGTTCACCACTGGTTGGTAAAAAACTGTGTGGGTAAACAGTCATCCTAGGCACAGTTGCAAGGAATTTAGGGATTTCACCCTCTACAATCCAAGATATCATCAAAAGATTCAAAGAATCTGGAGAAATACAGCCAAAAATCAACACTGAATGAATTGATGCAAACCTGAACTTCTCCAATGAGTTAACATTTATTCCCAGCAAAGAAATCAACTGACGTACCCCAGAGAAAAAAATGATGTGAAGTACTTTACTGATCCATATGCACACATTTCAGACGTTGGCTTTCTTTGCAACCTCTCGGTCCCAGTCGGTGTCAAGAACATCACTGGCTAAGTCAACTGAGCCAAACAAAGACAATCCTGAAAAAAGACCCCTAGAACTATCAACACTACTTGGTGGAAGTCCCAGCTCAAGATGCTTTCTCTTCTTCAGAGTGACAGTGTTTTGACAGACAACAGGACCATCATTCACTACTTTAAAATTGTTACTATGTTTTGCAGAATGAGCAGGCTCTATCTGCTTTTCTATGCACTTGGTCTTAGATGTTGTTTTAGTTGGTGACTCTGTCCCTTGTTCATGTTTTTGTTCTGCTGTGAGCTCAGTGGCTGGCGGGGGTAATATGTCATTTATTTTGTCATAAATTATCTTCGTTCTTAGAGTTTTCTCGTTTTTCCCATTTCCTCTTGACCATTCAGCACAGGCTCTTCTAAGTGGACTTTTTTCCACTTTCATTCGAGCTGTGGTTGTGGATTCAGTTGGACAGATAAATGAGAATCTTGAAAGTTTAGCAAGGGTGGAGTAGGCCACAGCAGGCTTGGTGTGGCCTGATTCGGATGGTTCCGCACCACAGATGTAAGTGCTTGGTTTTAAAGATGGGACACAAGTAAAGCTATCTACTTTGGTCTCATCAATGGCATTGACTCCAGTTCTTTGTTGATGACACAGATTTTCTGTATCGCCTCTACCCTTTATTCTATCTAGAGATTTTACTCGTGCCACTTCATCCTTTCCCAAGGAAAATATATCCTTTCCCAGCTCTTCTGATGTAAAATGAAGACTAGCTTCAGACCCGCTGTCTTGCACGTCACTAGCACAGCTCATCTGCTTTCTTCTATCTTCAGAAAGAATTTGGTTCTGGTTCTGTCTCTTGTTCTTCTCTGTGTCTGTATGTGGGCTTGCTGAATTATCATCACTTACAGGCTTCTGTTTACTTACTCCGCTTTCTATGTTGGTGTGAAAATCTCTGTTTCCTGAATTACACTGATTTTGGAACTCTGCAATAACATTAAGGTCACATTTGTGGACTGATGATGTAATCTTTCTTGGTCTGAAAACAAAGCTTGGCAACTTTGCATGCATTTTTTTTCTTGTTTCAGCTTCAGCTACTACCTTTTCCTGTAGTACAACACTATTATTCTTTGTCCAAATCTGGTCCCAGCTCTTAACGAATGACTGTGTGCTGCTAATGAGGGATTCTGAAGGTGTATCTAAAACATCAGTCACATTTTTTCTCGCACTGTTTACAGACACCACCTGGTTTCCTTGTCCTTCTCCTCCCTCTCTGTTACACTGCTGATGATTTACCTCCAGCTCCCTGAGTCTTTGGTCTCTCATATTCTTTGAGACTTTCTGAAACACACACCCAAATGACTCTGAATATTTTTCATCCGTATGTCTCTTAGCTTGCTCTTCTCGGGTTATAGAGCACTGTTCTTCAATGTTTTCATTTTTCTGTTTTTTTTTGTTTTCTTCTTCTGAAGCAGAGATTACTGTTCCAAAAAGATCTGAAAGGGCATCACAGGTTGAGCCACTGTTACATAGAATGTCTTCAGTTTGACAGTTTGGCGCTTTGGTTACTGTAGACATTTCTGACCAGCTGGAATCCGATTTCCTTTTTAGGGGTTCTTGCGTTGATGTAATTATGGGCAAGGCCATACCACCTGGCAAAAGTGAAGGAGTGATGGAGTAGAAGTCAAAGACATCACCGTTGCAATTACTGGTGATGTCATGGTGGTGTGCACTGTTGATGGGAATAGTGTCTCTAGTTGGTGGGGAGGCCTCTAAGGTGTTGCTTTTTATCCTAGAAACAAAGAAAAAGTAGATGAAGTCCTATGGGGTGATGTTAGAAGCTATAGGAATGCTTTTATGTTTCTATAACTTTTATGTATGTACAGTTCTGTGGCACAGAATTCTACAAATTACCCATGGTTATCCAAAAACATTAAACATCACAATTAGTCCGTGAGCCAGGGCCCCAAAATATGGAAACCGTTACCGAAAAAGTGGCAAAGACTACCATACCTTTTCGGAAAGCTTGGAATCTCAGCTTTCCAATGATGTATGATGGCCATCTGACAAGAGTAGCTGTTTTGAGTTATCACACATAATGTAGACCAAGGTTGAGAAAATAATGCATATAAATCAAGCAAAGCATTGGCAAAGTTAAAAAGCTATATTGGACATATTATAATATTTAATTTTGTTATGTTTGGTATCATTTTAAAGGGGAGACTCTGAGCTTTCATTTAAACCATTTTGTGAACATTTTGGATTAGTATAGCCAACCCTGGAGCTCTTCAAATTTTTAATCACACACATTTTCCTGCCATTTCCGCCTAATTCATCTTTTGTCTTTTAGTCCTGTGGCACCAGGGAGCATCAGAGAAACTAAATTCAAACACTGAAATACTGGCATGACCCTAAGGATTCAGAAAATGTATCATTTACCCATATTATCTGATTTGGAGGGGGTGATTTTCAGTCTTATATCAGACATGGCGTTTTTCAAAAGACAGAAACAGAAGTGTACTATTAGCCTATCCCTAGGCTAATTTCTTGATATGTCAAGTTGAAAGTCTGAGGTAAGTATTTTTTAGAAAAAGTTGTTATTAAGCATTTTCATCATTTTTAGATAGTTCAAAGGGTCCTTAAAACACAACAACCACATGTAGCCTAATTTATATGAGGTCCACACTTTTGTGGAATTTACATTTAAAAATGACTGTTCTCTGGTGAGAAATACTGGTAAATAGGGTAAAACTTTTATATAACACCACAAAACTTCCCCAGTTTATCACATACATTAAGAGAAGTATTGCTTGTATTTCAGGTTTTCTTAAAAGTAATAGCTTAATATGCAAATTAGGCTTAATTTACTGAAATAGGCGCTAATTTTGGAGAAATGTTCAAACTTGACATGTATTGGATGAGGCCACATTTAAAGTTATTATTGTGGTTTAAGCAGTTTAAACATGTAAATAATGGGCTTGTAATAAATAAAAACAGAATGCAACGATGGTTGCTATGCAGACTGCACTCTGCCACAAATCAAAGCGTCCCTAGCTGGACAGGTTACAATATCTTAGCATCAAACTCTGTTGATTTTATTCCCAGTGTTGTCAGCTATCTGCCAACCATCAATGCCCCAGCTACCCAGATGGCAAGTGTTCATGAAATTCTCTTTCAAAGTAAGAAAATCATGACTTTCTTACACATCAGGCACTCTACTGTAAAGTTACAGAAATTCTGTGGGCACATAGAGACACGTTTCCCAACATTGTGCCAAGACTTGGAGTCTTTCACACCATCTGCATGTTCCTGGGTGTGATTGGGAAGCGTTTCCAGGCAGCAGGCCTAAAGGACATCTGCATTGAATTTGGAGCTGTGGCAGAGGGGTCTGTCAGTGGTGTATTGGATGGCCATAAGTACAATAAATCTCTGAGATTCCACAAAATCATGTATGAAGCCCTCCTGAGGCTGGTCTGGAATCAGTTTCCCCTGTGGCTCACAGAGAAACATCCTGATGCCCACAATCTCCTAGATATCCTGCCCTTAAACTTGAGTGTCTTTTCTGAGGGTATATCATCAACCACTGTAGAAGAATCACTTGACCATACAGTTTTCAGAAAGGTCCACCAGTACTTCTGTGAATTCCTTCAGCATCTCAGGTCTCAGCAAGGTCCACTGGCCAGCTTCTGGATGTCATATATTGACATGGTGGAGGTTGTACTAAACCTTGTTAGGGCATCACGTGAAGGAAACTGGGCATTGCACATGGCTAGCATCCGATCAATCATACCGTGGACCTTTGCTTATGATAATCTTAATTATGCAAGGTCACTCACTGCCTACTACTCAGAGATGAGCCACATTGAACATGAGAAACCAGATCTGTACATGTTTCTCTGTGAAGGTGGCTTTTCGGCCCAGCTGAGTGCAACAAATACATTTGGCAGGGTTCCGATTGACCAGACTGCTTAAGTTCCCATGTGTTGCTGAATCATTGCCATTTAATTCCACCTGCGTAATAGATGGCATGGCACTTGTTCAGAAGCTGAACGGTGATGGCAAGACATTTGCTGATATTGCAGTCTATGCTTTGTCCACTGTGCTAGCTGAAGCAAGTCACAGCACCCGTGTTGACATTGTTTTTGATGTATATAATGAAGCTTCTATCAAACACATGGAGAGAGTGGCTAGAGATGCAGACTCAGGCAAAGAGGTCAAACAGATCACTGCAGGGCACAGAGTTCAGCAATGGAAGAAGTTCCTACACAGCAACAACAACAAAACAAATCTTGCTACCTTCTTGCTCAAAGAGTGGGGCAAAGAACAGTCTAGAACGAGACTCGGTGAAAAGGTTCTGTACACTACAGCGAAAGATCAGTGTTACAAGCTGACCCAACAGGGAGTGCACAAGGTAGCAGAACTGTCGTCCACTCAGGAAGAGGCTGAGACCCGTATGCTACTCCATGCTTGCCATGCTTCAAGGACTGGTTACAAGTCTGTCATCCTTGTGTCTGATGACACTGATGTCTTGGTGATAAGCCTGGCTACCAGTGACACACTCACATGTGACCTGTTCCTGAAGACAGGGACAAAGAATCGCACCAGTTACATAAACATCTCTCAGCTCGCTCGTGGTCTGGGTTCACAGTTATGCCAGGCTTTGCCTGGTTTACATGCATACACAGGCTGCGACACTGTAAGTGCATTTGCGGGCCGTGGTAAAGTGTCAGCCTTAAAACTTCTTCAGAAGAATGAAAACTTCTGTGAGACCTTTCAGAAGGTTGGGTTAGACTGGACAATGACACCTGTTGTATGCAGCCTTACAGGAGTTCACATGTCAAATGTACAGCTCCAAGTCCAAAATCACCAACATCAATGAAATGAGGTATGCACTTTTTTGCGCAAAGAAAGGCATAGAATCCTGGCAGTTACCTCCATGCTCAGATTCTCTCAGTAAGCACTGTCTCAGAGCTAACTATCAAGGTGCTATCTGGAGAAGATGCCTCGAGAACAACCCTGAAGTTCCTTCCCCAGTTGAGCACGGGTGGTCTCGAGTGGAGCAAGATGGTGACTTGCAGCTCTCCATAGATTGGTTCAGTGTCTCCATCGGTCCACAAGCAGTACTTGAGTTTCTGTCCTGCTCATGCAGAAGGGACTGTGTCACTCCATCATGTCAGTGTGTTGCCAACACCTTGGCCTGCACTGACCTATGCCATGCAAGACAGTGCAAAAACCAGAAGGATGATTTTGAGGAACAATCCTATTCCTCTGATGAGGATTCCGACGAGGAGTTTGATTAGTGTTGTGGCCTTGAATGATGCAATGTGTGCGAAAATATCATAAAATATCATTGACCATGCCTAAAGGTCTTGACCTTGACCTTTTACAGTAATGGCACAGTCACAATTGGGTTTGCCACACCTTAAAATAGGAATCCATGTCTATCCATGTCATCCATCCAGTTATACCGTTGTTAGATTTTCAGCTATGTCAGTGTTCTGCTTGATATATGCATTATTTTCTCAACCTAGTACACTATTGTTTCCGTCTTTTGAAAAACACCATGTCTGATATAAGACTGAAAATCACCCCCTCCAAATCAGATAATATGGGTAAATGATACATTTTCTGAATCCTTAGGGTCATGCCAGTATTTCAGTGTTTGAATTTAGTTTCTCTGATGCTCCCTGGTGCCACAGGACTAAAAGACAAAAGATGAATTAGGCGGAAATGGCAGGAAAATGTGTGTGATTAAAAGTTTGAAGAGCTCCAGGGTTGGCTATACTAGTCCAAAATGTTCACAAAAGGGTTTAAATGAAAGCTCAGAGTCTCCCCTTTAAAATGATACCAAACATAACAAAATTAAATATTCCAGCATGTCCAATATAGCTTTTTAACTATGCCAATGCTCTGCTTGATTTATACGCATTATTTTCTCAACCTTGGTCTACATTATGTGTGATAACTCAAAACAGCTGCTCTTGTCAGATGGCCATCATACATCATTGAAAAGCTGAGATTCCAAGCTTTCCGAAAAGGTATGGTAACCTTTGCCACTTTTTCGGTAACGACCAACCCCTCTGGCTCACGGACTAAATAGCCCTGAGCACAAAGTCAGGTGCATGAAAAAATGTTTGCTGTGGGAGTACTGAAAAATAAAATCAACCGCAAGATGAACAAATAAACTACACTTGTTATGTAAGGGAGCGTGTCACACAGAGCATCAAAAGGGGTGTTCTATGTAATTTGTTTAGTAGTATGTTTGAGAGTTTGAGAGGATGGTTCAGGCTACATGGACAATACACAGAATTAGGTTATCGTAAGATGCTAACTTGACAACCTTTAAGCACTGAATAATAGTGGGTAAACCAACACTAGCACTATAACTGGGACTCAACAAATAGAAAAAGTAGTCAGTTACTCACCTGTACAGTCTATCCATCTCCCTCTGAAGGAGCAGTGGCAAGTTCAGTCCTTTCAGCAGTATTTGACACTGAGTTTGATACTGTTTACTAGGGTCAGCAGGGAATGAGGTAAGTAATGCATTTACATTTCCCAGCAGAGCGCCACCCTAAAAAAGGGTCATATCATATAGTTACAGACTGCCCCCAGGCTACAGTGTTATAGCAGAAAACACAGGTATTATCACAGTAATTAGTCAAGTATAAATCAATTAGCTTTTTGCTGAGCTGGGTTAAAGGGAGTATGATGCATCTATGATCACACTCAACATCACAGCAGGACAGGTGTGATCTGTTTTACAACCCTGTCTCCACATAGTTTGAATTCTGTTTAAAATGTAAATAAAATCAAAGTGCCAAAAATACAACACCTTTTCAATCTATATTCAGGTGAATATAGTACAAGGAAAAAATGTTCAAACAGATGGAATTTGTTTTTTGTAAATATAGACTCATTCTGAATTTAATGACTATAATATGTTATGTCACTTTTTGTTTCAACAACACGTAAATGTTTAGGAACTGAGGACACTAGTTGTTGAAACTGTGACAGTGAAATTCTTTCCCATCCTGTATTACATACAGTATATACAACTCCATTTGCACATAAGTGTGGGGTCTCCATTGTTGATAGCTGCACTTCATAATGCACTCCACACCCATTTTCAATGGGAGACAGTTTTGAACTGTAGAAAGGCTAATACCTGTGCTCTTATTAAGATGCCAAGCTGCTGTTACACATGCAGACTGTGGCTTTACCGTCTTGCTAGAATAAGGAATACCCCTGAAAAAGATGTTGTCTTCGAGGCAGCATATGGTACTCCAAAGCCTGTATGTGCCCTCCAGCAGTAATGGTGTCTTTACAGACCTTAACAATCTGGATGGGTCTTTTTCTCTTGGTCCACTTGGATTCAAGGATAAAATCATGAAAATTTGGATGTCAAAGGTTAAGGTCACTGTGACTCCACAAAGCATACTCTTTAAGCCGTAAATTGAGAATTCACACGCTAATTATGACACCATTTCACACAAATATCTGACAGGATAAAATGTTGTAATGACATACAAAACCACTGCCATTTTTCAGCTCCATAGCTCAAGAACAGAAGAAGAGATAGTGAGCATATTTCACATTTGATCAGATACTGAACTCTATCCGATGGTAGAGTCTTAGCTTGCATTTGATTAGGAAGTTACTATTATTATTATTATTATTATTATTGCATTCTGTTTTATTTCTGTTTTACCCAACTTTTATTTGGAATCAAGGGGATAATTGCTGGTACTTGTTGAAGAGTGTTGTGCTGAGCAGTTGTTAATTGCTTCTGTGTTAACTGATTTATGATACTAAACAAAATAGTGTGTTTAGCTATATTGGCAAAAACATATATGTTTTTTAACATGACTGAAAGCTGATTTTTTTTCCATTCCCTTCCACAGACAAAACACATTTATAACATTATAAGGTTTAAATCCAATAGTTCAAATCAAGAAACAAGCAAAAAGATAAAGATAAAATCATATTAGTGATAATTATTCATGTAACAAAGTATGTCATTCTGTTTTCTCCTTACTTGCATAGAGCACTCCATGACAGAGACAGCCATGACAGCATCCTCTATGGTCACAGTCTCTCGGTACATTAGCCTGGCATGAGCTGTAAGGTTCAAAGCAGTTGTGTGATTAGTACAATTCTGCTGGTTTCAGCTATTTTTACACAATTCAATCTATTGGCATTTTTGTTTTTCTCAAGACCATTGTTTGCCAAGTTGTTCCCCTTTCTTCTTCTTTCTCTCTCTCTCTCTTCCAAACCAATCATGGCAGATGGCTGCCCGTGCTGTGTGTGCTCTGAGGTTTCAGCCTTCTTAAAGGCAGTTTTCCTTGCCAATGTTACCAAGTACTCAAGGGGGAATGTTGGGTCTCCTTATAAGAGTGAGGTCTGGAACTATTTGGAAAGTGCTATGAGATATCTTCTTGTGGCTCCGACAGAATATAACTTGAACTAAAAGTTAAATTAAGAGAGTGTTTCAACATTGACATGAACTTTGGGAGTACCATCACCAAAGAAGTTTGGGGTTCACAGCCCCCAGTGCTCTAATGGCACCACTGTTGCTTTTACTTGCCACATATTTTCTAGCGCTTCATTCAAACTTTGGTATTTTTCAAGCATCTCGTGCTCCATTTTCTTGATGTTGTGTCGCTTGGGAGGCTGAAGTCAAATCAAGGTCAGATAAATTTCAATTTTAATTTATTTCAAAACAACTGAAATAAGAATAAGTCACAATCTCATCCTCACCTTCAGCCAGTCTGCTTAGACTCTCCAACATGCGAATAGTTGTGCGGGCAGTGCTGCGGCTATCACTCTGTCTCTGCAGCTGATAGTAACGTTTCAAGATGCTGTTGGCCTCCTCAGACATCTGTGGTTGCAAGTGCTTAATCACACTGAAATAAGCTTTCATTTTCTCCATGGTCCAGAAGCTGGGCGTTTCAGCAAACAGTCCTGAGAGCAAAACAAGAGCACTGACATTTCACCTGAAGGTCTTCAGGTAAGCGGTGTGTGACGGGACAGATAAAATACTGGGAATTATCATAAGAATTACTGATATTATGACATAAAATCGCAAATAAAAATATTGAAGTCATACCTTAAATATTATTAATATTTAATAATCAATCTGCACCATACTAAATCGTTTTTTTGTGTGTTCTCCTGAAATAACATTCTGCATTTTTTTTCATTAAATTTATGTTGATAAGTATTCAAGAGCCTAGCACGTCAAGCAAGGTAATCCAGATGTCCCAGCTTGACCTTGGGGATACTGAGGCATTCCCCGGCTATGAGATTTGTAATCCCTCCAGTGAATTCTAAGTCTACCCTGAGGTCTCTGCTCAGAAAACCTCCAGACAAAGGCATTCAGGAGGTATACTAATCAGATGTCTGAAACTCTTGATTTGGCTCCCTCTGGCATGAGGGAGCAATGGCTCCACTCCGAGGCCCCTACAGATGTCAGACCTCCTTACCTTCTCTCTAAAGCTGAGCGGAAACTCACATTCTTTTGGTCACTATCAAAAGCTTACAACCATAGGCAAGGGTTGGAACGTTGATCAACAAGTAAGTCAGTCTTCTTCTTCCCCATAACTGCCAGCATTAAAGCTGACGTCACACCAATCCACTTTGTATCTCATGGTCGATTTTAACGGAACTTATGAAGATCCAAATATGCTCAAATTCTTCACTTGGGGGGACTAACTAGGGAGGTTGGGGTTTTTTTAGCTGTAACTAAACTGTTGTAACTTCCTGCTTTTGATGTCCAATAAGAAAACCAATAATTTCACATTTTTGTATTTTGAAAAATTCATAAGCTGTAGTTTATGCACATCTGAGGGTAAGAATGCAAAGACAGATGATTTAATATTCCATTTTTGAGAACAAAATATATTCACTAAAGTGTAGAAAACTTTCACACATTGGTGATGACATGTTTGGCTCTCTTGTCTACCCTGTGTGGCTCTACCTTGGTGCAGTAGTTTGATGTCATGTGAATGACAACAGTGTGTTGTTTTTGTTGTTCTTCTTCTTCGTTTGTGTTTATTGGCTGATCACAAACTATGACCGCCTACCATCACCTATTTATGTGGGAGTATTGGACAGTTCAACCTGTAGCAACAATCCCGGTACCTCAGAATGCTGCAATAAATTTCAGGAATTAGCTTGTTCGGAAACTAGCCTCACTACATGTAAAGATAACTCGCTAGCCTGGCTAGCTTTGCCTATATCACTGTACTGATATACAAAGTGGAGTACAGGAAAAACATGAGAAATAAAGACAGCCTTACTCAAACTTGTGACAACTAATTACATTGCTGTGAGTACAGTAAAGCATTTCCAACAAGACTAAATTACGAAAGGTAATCCATCTAACACGAAAAAAGAACATTGTATGACCAGCCTATGATCAATCACAGGAAACACAGGCTGACTTCTATGTGACTGCAAGTCACCAAACTTTGTGTTATTGTGAATATTTTTTAAGAATTTTTCATCAAAAGAGTGGCACAGTGGTTAGCACACACACACCCTCACAGCCAGAGGGTTCCAGGTTTGAATCCCAGTCTCTGCCCTTCTGTCCAGAGTTTGCATGTTCTCCCTGTGCCTGCATGTGTTTTCTTTAGGTACTTCAGCTTCCTCCCACAGTCCCTAAAAACATGCACATTAGGTTAATTGGCTACTCTACATTGCCCCTGGGCGTGAGTGTGTGCATATGTGTGGTTGTCTGTCTTTGTGTGTCACCCCTGCAATTAACTGGCAAAAAGTCCAGGGTTCTTGCTCGTCAGTTGGAATAGCCCCTTTGCGACCATGACGGATAAGTGATATAGAAAATGGATGGATGTTCAATCAAAATCACATAAAGCAATGCAAAATGAGACTAGGCAGCTTCGAGCTATAGAAAGGCATGGCATGTGGAACGTATTGTAAGAAAATGGTGCAATGGCAAGACAGCTGCCTAAGTGGAGGGGGTGGGGCGCAAGACTGACTCAAAACTATGTACTTTGACAAATATCAACTTTGTGATCAAATGTCTTGGACACCAGAGAAGAGCACAGATCACCACTGTTCATATGGTCTTCAACTCCCACCTCCACAATTCATCCCAGGATGAATTGTCAAAGCTGTGGACATGGAATTTGAATGGGCCATGTTAAAAGAATCTATAGTGGTGAAAAGTGGTCATAAGGTCATCAGAGCCCATCTGGTGGCAAACCAAGAATACAAAGAAAGAGGCCTGTCAAGCTTGGCTGGCCCAGCGGTCTCCTTCAGCAACAGACAGATACTAAGACAGAAGGACTGCAGCTTTTGCAGTAACCGAAAAACAAACATTCAAAAATTAAAGTAATTCAAAATTCATTTTTGAAATGTTTTTTTTTTTTTTAGTTTCAGTATTTAATTTCCAAATTCGAAAGCATATAGTCTACCTCTGTCCTCCAGAATAAAAGAGGAGATGATATGGTCCCACTCTTCGTTTCTAGTGTCCATCAAAACTAGAACAAGGTCAAAACGACTCAGCAAAGGGCTGGCCAGAGCTACATTCACAGACAATGGCTCGTTGGGATCATATGGTCCTTTAGGGTTGGTGGCTGCCAGAATGGTAGTTCGAGTGTTCAGCTTACACACCATACTGTAGAGAGGAGAGAAAATGTAGAGTAAGAATACTGTCTTTATAGTTCTATTACAAAAATAAGGCTTAGACAGCACTCAGTTTCCATTATTACCTTACTTATTTCTACGATAATGCTGTAATGGACTGGAGGAAAAAATTACCACTAAATACTGACACATAACTAGTTACTAGTGGTGTAACTGAACATAGTGATCTGAATAACCCATGTGAACTGTGAATTAATTGCAAAATTTGATCATCATAGTGTAAAACAGTTTTACTGCTGCTGTTACTTTAGAAAGTAATTTTTATCAAAAGTGAAAAAACATGAAATCGTGAGCTTTACTCTGAAGGACAACGAGGGACTGAGTGAAGTCCTGTTAGCTGTGACTTTGCACCTTTTCAGTGGTGTAAACTTGGAAACTGGGCATGCATGTCATCACAGAAGTGATGAGACCCACTACAGAGACGAGGTCCAGAACCTGACACAGTGGTGTTCCAGGAACAACCTCATCCTGAACATCAGCAAAACCAAGGAGGTCATAGTGGACTACAGGAGATCCAGGAAGACTGATCACGCTCCCGTCTGTATACTTGGGGAGGCGGTTGAGCGGGTGGACAGCATTAAGTTCCTGGGCATCCACATCTCCTCTGACCTCTCCTGGTCAGTGAACACCTCACACCTGGTGAAAAAGGCCCAACAACGGCTCTTCTTTCTCAGGAAGTTGAAACGGACTGGACTGTCTACTCAGCTGCTCGTGAACTTTTACAGAGCCACAATAGAAAGCATCCTGTGTCTCAGTGTGACTGTGTGGTATGGCAGTTGCACAGCGCAGGACAGGAAAGATTTAGCCCGGGTAGTGAGGACAGCACAGGGGATTGTGGGCTGCAGTCTACCAGATCTGGACTCAGTTTACACTGCCCGAGTCCAGAAGAAGGCAAGACGCATTGCCACAGACCCCACCCACCCGGGCAACAAACTGTTTGTACCGCTTTCATCAGGAAAGCGGTACAGGAACATTAAAACCAGCACCAACAGACTCAGGGACAGCTTCTTCCCCAGAGCTGTTAAAGCAATAACCCCCCTACAGTGAAACACTCATACACATAGTCTGGCACTAAGTGCACTTTGTTGTTATCTACCTCACTCCGTATTCCGTATTTTGTACTTTGCATTTTATATTTTTATATTTTTTCTAAGGTGTTCAATTTTAATTTTTTCTATTTATAAGTGTGTTTTGAAGCTGAGAATCTGCACAAAATTTCGTTATGCTTGCATAATGACAATAAAGACTCTTGAATCTTGTATATCATGAGATTGTAATGTTTTTTGCATCTTTTGCGATATCTGCTAATATTGCCTTTTCTCTGACACGCAGCACTGCTCTCACCAGTGCAACTTCAACCTCTTTTTCCCCATCAAGCACGGCAGCATTTATTACTTTTGATCATAGGAGCTATACAAGATAATGATAATATATTTAAGGTGCTGAACACAGGCCAAAAGAGGCAGCTACATGAGAGCCAAAGTAGCCTTTCATTTCATCTTGTTTTCTTCCCCTTATCCAGGTCCAGGTTGTGGGGGCAACAGTCCCAGCAGAGAAGTCCACACTTGTCTCTTCTGCAAAAGGTGCCATGGCGAAGGGAGAAAAAGCGACTGCAATCAGGCTTGCTGTCTCGTGAGATGAAACAGCTGCAGAAATTCCCTCAGATCTAAACTAGGAAACGTGTTGAGAGATATAATCCCTCCATTGTGTCCTGGGTCTGCCCTGGGGCCTACTGCCAAATGGACATGCCCAAAACACCTCCCCAGGCACACATCCAGAAGGCATCCTGACCAGATGTTGAACTGGTTTCTTTCAATGTGGAGGACCAGTGCTCTACTCTGAACTCCTCACCCTATCTCGAAGGCTGAGTCCAGCCACCATGTGGAGGAAACTCATTTCAGCCATTTGTATTTGTGATGTTCTTTCAGTCACTACCCACAGGTCATGACCATAGATGAACATAGACTGACTGGTAAACTGAGAGCTTTACCTTTCAGCTCAGTTCTCCCTTCACCACAACAGACCAGTACCGCATCCACATCACTCCATTTTTCTCTCACTTGTGAACAAAAAAAACAAAACAAAACGTGACAAAACGAGGTTTAGAAGCGCGCCCCCCCCCCCCCCCCCCCCCCCATTAGGCAGCTGATATGCCCTTGAGCAAGGCACTTAAATCCCCTCCCTCTCCAAATTTATTATTTAGACCCCCAGAAACTTGAACTCCTCTACTTGGGCCAGCAACGCTCCTCTGACCCAGAGTGGGCAGTCCACAAGATTCTAGCTGAGAACCATGGCCTCAGCTGATCATTGTTCGATGACACCAACAGGACTACGACATATGCTAGCTGGTCAGTAGCGGAGAACAATTTTTTTTAGAGTTTCCAGCATTCTCTATACAAATGCCACAAGTATTAATTCATTATGGACAGTCAAGGCTTCTTTGTTTATCTGACAATGAACTGTGAGTCTTGTTTTCATCCATTTTCTTTCATCTGCTCTTCATGAGTCTTTAAATCTCATGACCTCGACCAAGGAGGTGATGTTTTTGGTCCAATTTGTGGTTTTGTCTGTTTGTCACCGGGATTACGGAAAAACTAGCAACCCTATTTTCATAAAGCTTGGTTGAAGGATGTAACATGAGGCAACAAAGAACCCATAAAAATTTGGAATGTATATAAACAATTGTTCTCCACTACTGACCAGCTACGCAACATTGCCCCCACCCATCCACAGTTCTCTGCATCAAATGATGAAGTACTGCATTGTTTTTCGGTAACAAAATAATGCAATTAGACACAGCTTTGTTGCTGATGTCAGCAAACTCTGTGAAAAGTTGTGAGCATGGGAAAATTACATCAGCTGAGCTTTACAAGTGTCTGACTGTCATTATCACTCCCTCCACCTCTATACCAAAAGCATTTTTAAAGTGGGTGTTTGACAGTATTTGTGCTTTTGAGGGATAGTCCAAAGCACAAGTCCATGGTTCACCCCAACCTGTTCACATTTCAAACAAGTACTCCCCACTCAGCGACACACCTGCTGAGAAACTAACTCTTATAATTGGCAGCTCTATAGTTAGAAACGTGAAGTTAGCGACACCAGCAACAACAGTCAAATGCATGCCTGGGGCCAGAGCGGGCGACGCTGAATCATATCTAAAACTACTGGCTAAGGATAAGCATAAATACAGTAATGACACCAGACTGTGCCAGCCTACCCAATCTGACCAGTGAGCTGGGAGCAGCTCTCGTATCTAGAAATCTGACTGAGTTTCTTATTAAATCAAAACCATGACAACCCAGAGTTGAGACCAGAAGGCAGAGTTGCAGTCCTACACCCCTCTCTGCACTCCCATGAGCACCATGGGAATAACCACCCAAAATCCCATAGAGACTGCATCTGTCCCCCAACCACCTAATTTAATTAAATGAGATACAAAAAGAGGAGTTATACATAAAAATCTAATAAAGATTAACACCAACACCTCCACAGCTACAACAAATAGGAGAATTAAATGTGGACTGTTAAATGTTAGATCTCTCTCATTTAAAGCTGTACTAGTAAATTAATTAATATTAGATTATAATATAGATTTATTTTGTTTAACCAAAACCTGGCTTCAGCTAGAAGAATATGCCAGCTTAAATGAATCCACTCCCCCAAGTCAAATTATTACTCGAGATTAATCATATTAATTAATTAATTAATTCCTCGAGAAACTGGTCGAAGAGGTGGAGTTGCAGCCGTTTTTGACCCAAGCCTATCGTTCAGTCTAAAGCCTAAAGTCAACTACCACTCACTTGAAAGCCTTATTCTTAGTCTTTCACATACAACCTGGAAAACGTTGCAATCAATTTTTATTGTTGTAGTGTACCGCACTCTTTGCCCATACTCTGAATTACTACTGGAATTTTCAGAGTTTCTATCGAGTCTTAAGTAATTATTATGGCCGCATCCACATGGACAATGGTAATGTTAGCCATTGCACAGCATTTATCTCTCTATTAGATTCACTCGGCTTTTGTCAGTGTGTACATAAACCCACTCACTGCTTCAATCACACTCTTGACCTTGTTCTGACATATGGCACTGAAGTAGAACATTTAATAGTCTTTGAACAAAATCCTCTTCTATCTGACCATTGTTTAATAACTTTTGAGTTTGTATTACTTGACTACATACCACCAAGAAAAACTTCCTACACTAGATACCTACCTGATAGTGCTGTGGCTAAATTTAAGGAAACAATTCTATTGTCATTTACATCAGTATCATGTCCTGGTACTGCAGAACATTACAACACCAAGGAAAATTCTTATGCCACTTGTAGTCCCTCTCAAATCAACCATTTTGTGGACAGTGCTGTAAGCTCATTAAGGACAACAATCGACAAATTGCCTCGCCAAAAAAGAATCACATAAAGCAAAAGACTTGCGCTGTTATAACTGGCCTTTACTGTGTACACTTTAGACTTGTATTTTTAGATTTGTGGGGGTTTTTTTTACTGAACTCATGTAACCTGCTGTGTTCACCTCAGAGATAACTGGCCAGTGACACTCAGTCTGTCCCATACAGTCCAACCTCTGTATGGGACAGACCAGCCCAAGAAGATAAATGTAAACTACAAGCGGATATACAGCTCTTCCCCCCTCCCCCCACTAGGCAGGTCAGATCACAACCTGATCCACCTCTCCCCCTGCTATGTGCCTCTCGTAAAGCATCTGCCTGCAACTTCAAGGACTGTGAGGAGATGGACAGACGAGGCGAATGAGACACTCCAGGGCTGTTTTGAGGTGACAGACTGGCAGGCACTCTGTGAGCCCCACGGCCAGGACATTGATGGGCTCACTGAGTGCATCACTGCCTACATAAACTTCTGTGTGGACACCATTGTCCCAACCACAACGGTAAAGTGTTACCCCAACAACAAGCCGTGGGTAACCAAGGACATCAAAGCCATCCTCAACAACAAGAAGAGGGCTTTCAGAGCAGGCAATAGGGAGGAGGTGAGAGCTATTCAGCGCACCCTGAGAATAAAGATCAGGGAGGCAAAGGAGAGGTACCGGAGGAAGCTGGAGTGGAAACTCCAGCAGAACAACACAAGAGAGGTGTGGAGTGGCATGAGGACCATCACAGGTTACGGGCCAAACAGCGGAGGAGTTGATGGCAGTGTGGAACGGGCGAATGAGCTGAATCAGTTTTTTAACAGATTCGACACAGGGACCCCAATTCACATTTCAAACGACTCCTCAGCAGTACGGTTGCAGCAACCAGCCACTCCACCCTCTCTCCCTCCACCCACATTCCATCTGGATGGCCTCGCTCACACCTCGTCCCCAGAAGCCTGGGTGGACCACTCTCCTGGGTACCACAAGCACTCCTCCCCCACCCATCACCCCAACGATGACCTTCACAGCTGACCAGGTGAGAAGACAGCTGCAGAGACTCTGTGCAGGCAAAGCTGCAGGCCCAGATGGTGTGAGCCCCAGGGTCCTGAAAGCCTGTGCCCCCCAGCTAAGCGGAGTACTCCATCATGTCTTCAACCTGAGTCTGAGTCTTCAGAGGGTCCCCGTGGTGTGGAAGACGTCATGCCTCGTTCCTGTCCCGAAGATGCCGCGTCCCAGCGACCCCAAGGACTACAGGCCTGTGGCTCTGACATCACACATCATGAAGACCCTGGAAAGACTCCGGCCCATGGTCCAACCACTTCAGGATCCACTTCAGTTCGCCTACCAGCCCCGCCTCGAAGTGGACGATGCCATCATCTACCTGCTGAACAGAGTCTACACTCACCTAGACAAGCCGGCAAGCACTGTGAGAATCGATTTCTCGAGTGCGTTTGACACCATCAGGCCGGCTCTGCTGGCTGAGAAGCTGACAGCGATGCAGGTGGATGCCCCACTGGTGTCCTGGATCGCAGACTATCTGACGGGCAGACCGCAGTATGTACGCCTGAAGTGCAGCCTGTCAGATGAAGTGATCAGCAACACCGGGGCTCCACAGGGGACTGTCCTCTCTCCCTTCCTCTTCACGGTCTACACCACAGACCTTACGCACTGCACAGAGTCCTGCCATCTTCAGAAATTTTCTGATGACTCTGCAGTGGTTGGGTGTATCACTGGGGGGGATGAGAGAGAGTACAGGACGGTAGTGGACAACTTTGTCACATGGAGCGGGAAAAACCACCTACAGCTCAATGTGACAAAGACCAAAGAACTGGTGGTGGACCTGAGGAGGACTAAGGCTCCAGTGACCCCTATCAACATCAAAGGGGACACTGTGGAGGTGGTGGAGGAGTACAAATACCTGGGGGTGTACTTAGACCACAAACTGGACTGGTGCAAGAACGTGGACATGGTCTACAGAAAGGGCCAGAGCCGCCTCTACTTTCTGAGGCGGCTGAGGTCCTTCAACATCTGCAAGACGATGCTGAGGACGTTCTGCGAGTCGGTGGTGTCCAGTGCCATCACATATGCTGTTGCCTGCTGGGGCAGCTGCCTGAGGGTGAGGGACACAAACAGACTCAATAGAATCATCAAGAAGGCCAGCCATGTTGTGGGAGAGGAACTGGACTCTCTGACAGTGGTGTCTGAGAGAAGGATGTTGTCCAAAATAAGAACTATACTGGACTTTCCCTCTCACCCTCTCCGCGATGTGCTGATCGGCTACAGGAGCTCGTTCAGCAACAGACTCATACTGCCACGATGCACCACAGAGCGACACAGGAAATCATTCCCGCCTGTCGCCATCAAACTGTTAAACTCAGCACTGTGACGGACACACTCACTTGTATATACAATGTACATATTGGCTCTTTTACACATGTACATACCTGTATTTTTAAATTTTCTTAAAAAATTTGAATACAGTTTTTTGTAAATACCTGTACTTGAGATTTTAGTTTTTTGTTTATCCTATTTTTATACTCTGCACTTTTCTCCTTTCTTGGTCGGGAATACTGCATGTGCAATGTCTGTAAAAACAAGAATTTCCCTCCAGGGATTAATAAAGGAATTCTGATTCTGATATCCAGGCTCTTTCTGACTGAGATTCTGCGAGAGCGCTATCACTTTGAGCCCAGCGCTGCCATACTTTACCTGTGACCTAAATAAATTGTACTTCTGTGAAATGAAGATCTCTCTGGTCTGTTCTTGGGCTTCCAATTAAAGAATCAGGCTAATAGCACCATGGCATAATACTGAGGTTGACAAATTAAAGCAAAATGAGCAAAAAATTTGAAATGGCATTCCTCCAAACTCACTGGAACTTGCTCAATCTGGCAAGACAGCCTTAGATCATATAGGAAGGCCATACGGACTGTCAGAGCAGGCTATTACTCAAAATTCTCAAAACTGAGGATAACAAGCATAACCCCAGGTTTCTGTTCAGCATTGTAGCCAGGCTGACAGAGAGAACCACAAGTAACCCTGCATCTTGGGAACGTAAAGCTCTTGTGGGATAGCAGGGTACTATCAACTCTTTAAAATCTGATGGTGTCTGGCCGTTCAGGGCTTCATATGTGAGGAGAAGAATTTTAAACTCTTTGAGCAGCTTAGTTGGGATAGGGTCTGAGAGGCATGTTGTTGGTTTAGATGAAAATATGAGTGAATTTAACTGATGAAGGCCAATGGGAGAAAAGCATCCATCCATCCATCTTCTTCCGCTTTATCCGGGACCGGGTCGCGGGGGCAGCAGCTTGAGCAGGGATGCCCAGACTTCCCTCTCCCCAGACACTTCCTCCAGCTCTTCCGGGTGGACCCCAAGGCGTTCCCAGGCCAGCTGAGTGACATAGTCCCTCCAGCGTGTCCTGGGTCTTCCTCGGGGCCTCCTCCCGCAGGGGCATGCCCGGAACACCTCCCCAGGAAGGCGTCCAGGGGGCATCCGGAACAAATGCCCGAGCCACCTCAACTGGCTCCTTTCCCGCCCATGGGACCCGGTCGGGTACAGCCCGAATAAGCGACGTGGGCCCGCTCTCTCGTAGGCCCACCACCCGCGAGAGGGTTCAGAAGGGGCCGGTGCAATGTGGTTTGGGCGACAGCTGTGGACGGGGGTCCTGGCGACCCAAATCCCGGACAAAAACTCTGGGAGAAAAGCAGTCAAGATAATTATCTGGTTGTACAGCTGTTCCTAAGGTTCTAGTGTTTGATGGTAGATCAGTACCCTCTGAGGTCAGTAGGTGCTGAGGATCTCCTACGATGCACTGAGCTCTCTGTTCTTCTCCCTCTCCTTCTGGACACATTTATGTCCCATTAATGCATGTTACTAACTCAGCTTCTTCCCTGGAGTCCTTGTGCTTTTTCGTCTCGCAGGCTCCCATGGATCGTGGTTGGAGCTCCTGCTGCGGTCCTGCTTGAAACTTACTGCGATTACTACTGTTTAGTTATAATCTATTTTAATTCCACTTTACTTTACGACTCTGTACAGCTACCACCATTATTATTGTTACTACCATTATTAGCATAATCACCATAGTACCTCTTCTATATACTTCATCTTTATGATTATCTACTTTTCCAATATTTCTGGTATTACTGTTGCTGCTACACATCTCTGTTTGTGTGCTCCTTCTCTCACACCCCACCCCGTTCTCCCTCTCTCTCTTAACCCAACTGGTCAAGGCAGATGGCCACCCATCTTGAGCCAGGATCTGCCCCATGGTTTCTGCCTTCTATAAGGCAGGTTTTCCTCGCCACTGTCGCCAAGTGCTTGCTCAAGAGGGAATGTTGTGTTCTCTGTATTAAAAAAATGTAATTAAAGAGTTTGGTCTAGACTTGCTCTAATTGTAAAGTCTCATGAGATAACTTTTAGACTTAGACTTAGACTTTCTTTATTTCTCATTTGGATTTTCATCGAAAATCGAACAAACGAAATTTCGGTACAGTGGCTCAAGCATAGCAGGAATTACTGACATATTCTTTTTAAAAGAAAAAAAAGTAAAAAATATAATATATACACACAATAAATATGCAGTAAAAAGTACTTTGTATTTTGTATAAAAAGTCAGTCGGCATATATACATATGTAATTATTATTGCACAGTGAGTATTTGTAATAAATAGTACTTTTGTAGATGTACAGAATATAAATATATTGCACAGTAAATAAATGGGCTGTAGTCCTGAGTGGTGTTTGTGTGGGTGAGGAGGGGAGGTGATCATGTAGAGTAAAGTAGTCTTATGGCATATGGAAAGAAGCTGTTTGCGAGTCTGTTTGTTCTGCACCGCATGCTGCGGAATCTTCTGCCAGACTTCAGCAGTGAGAACAGACCATGGTGAGGGTGGGAGAGGTCACTGGTGATGTTGTGGGCCCTGGTCAGGCAGCATTTCCTTGCAATGTCCTGGAGAGGAGGGAGTGGGGGTCCCAATGATTTTCTCCGCTGTCCTCCAGCTGGTCAGGATGCTCTCTATAGTTCCTCTGTAGAAGGTGGTGAGGATGGGAGCGGGTAGTTGTACTCTCCTCATCCGGCGAAGAAAGTGCATGCGCTGCTGGGCCCTCTTTACCAGCGTGCCAGTTTGATTGGACCAGGTTAAAGAGTTATCTGCACCCCCAGGAACCTGGTGCTGCTGACAATCTCCACTGCTACATTGTTGATGGTGAGAGGGGTGTGGCTGGGCCGGTTCCTCCTGAAGTCCACAATGATCTCTTTTGTTTTAGAGACATTCAGGATCAGGTTGTTGGTGTCACACCAGACTGCCAGGTGTTTCACCTCCTCTCTGTAGGCCTGCTCATCATTGTTCGTGATGAGGCCCACTACTGTTGTGTCGTCTGCGAACTTCACAATGTGGTTGGTAGTGGACCTGGCGTAGCAGTCGTGTGTCATAACTGTGAATAGCAGCGGACTCAGGACACAGCCCTGAGTGGAGCCGGTGCTCAGAGAGATGACACTGGAGACGTTGTTTCCCACCCGCACACGCTGAGGTCTGTTGGTGAGGAAATCAAGCAGCCAGTTGCAGAGGTGGGTGTTATATCCAAGGGGGGCCAGTTTACTTATCAGGTGTTGTGGAATGATGGTATTGAATGCGGAGCTGAAATCCAGAAACAGCATCCGCACGTGTGTGTTTTCCCCTTCCAGATGCTGCAGGCTCCGATGGACTGTGGAGGAGATGGCATCCTCTGTGGAGCGGTCGAATATTGAGGGGAGTCCAGAAACCATATGGTCCTTGGACTCCCCTCAATATTCGACCCGTACCAGTTTGCTTATCGCCGCAACCACTCCACAGCGGTTTTGTTGTGAACTTTTGCTGTGAACTGGCGCTATATAAATAAACTGAATTGAATTCAAAACAGCTGCTGTAAAACCCTTACTAAAGAAGCCCAGCTAAGACGATAGACTAATAGATTAACCAGCCATAGGCTACACATTGTCAAAGGGTTTTTCTTCATCAATGACAAAATTCTGAGGTCATCCACTTTAGCTGTCTTTACTTGTCTTCCTGATGTTACTGAGGTTGCCAGTCAATTCCTTCTTCTTAAGAATGTTCCAAACTGTTCTTTTGGCCACTTCCAGCATTTTTGCCATCTCCCTAAATGGTTTAGTTTAAGAGTTTTTTTCAACCTAATGATCGCCTTTTCACTTGAATAGACACCTCTTTGAGTTGAGTATTCTGGTGAACTGCTACCAAATGCAACACTCCGAACCAACTCCAGACCTTCATCTTGATTTGTCATGGACTAATGAGGGAACAGGCCTTACCTGACTGTGAAACTGCTTCTCAGACATTTGTTCCATCACTTATGAATGACCAAAAATGGGGGCAGGTGTATAATAACGGCTGTAATTCCTAGGTTAGTGCCACATTTTTGTCAAACCCCTTGAATTAAAGCAGAAAGTCTTTTCTTCACATTCAATGTGGTAATGTACAGAGGCAAAATGTCAGAATACTTGTACTTGTTCCAATATGTTTAATGTATATCTGGACACACAGTTTGTCAGCATTTTAGAATTCTTTCCAAATTATCAGCTACAAGAACTGACAACTTCATCTATTTTTGTAATCTATTTACCTCCATATTGTTATTAACTATGTAAAATTCAAAGTGATCTCAAGTCTTAGGTAACCTCCATCAGTCACATAGCACTCATCATAATTGTTGTGGTTCCTTAAAGAGTCTTCCACTAAAAAAGATTCAGTACCAAACTCAAAGATTCAACAATTACTGTTGTGGATCTAGTTATCATGTATGGTGGTGTTCTTTGGCTGGACTGAATGTCCATGAATGTGTGTCTGTCCTACCCAGCTTTGGCCACACTAATAGATTGCTGCTCCATAGCTTCATGGATGCTGATGCGGTCCTGTTCCTTGATGCTGTTGAATTCATCAATGCAGCACAAACCACCATCTGACAGGACCAAGGCTCCTGCTTCCAGATGCCAATCACCTCCATCTTTTACTGCTGCTACTGTCAATCCTTAACAAAATAACATTATGCATTAACCACTAAGTGTATATAAAGATGGATAACATAAGAGCTACCCAAAAGTGAACATTTGATTGTTCCCTCATGGCCGGATCAAGCCCAAGTTGTAAATCCCTACCCATTCATGTTAACAGAGGCAACACAGACCAAACTAAAAACTCCATGTCCAATAAATGTTCTTTTTTAATTCTGGTATGTGTTCTAGTGTTCATCTTTCTGATATGTTTGATTGCAAGTGGTTATTTGATGTTATTAAAAAAAAAGGGGATGAAATGTTATGACTGACAATTAAGCACTGCTGACAACTGGGTCAGATGGGTGTTTGTCATCACCGCAAAATAACAGTGCTTGTATCTGGGATATTTTGTCATCACTTTTGTACAGTGGCAGGAAGTGGAGACGTGTCATCCCTATGTCAGTGGTCTTTAACCAATTCACTTGATCCAGTAATGCTTAAAACTAAATAAATGTGTTTATATGTACCATGTACAATGCTTTATCTGACATTTAGCTCAAGCTCTTGATGACAGAAAGTATAATGTGCTAAAACTCTGCTTGCTTGACAGCTGACAGTCCACAGGACGTACCTGCACTTGTTGATCCAATCCCAGCTGTGAGTATAGAGCGAGGCATGATTTTAGCTGCATACTTCAGGAACTGAGACTTTCCTGTGCCAGGGTCACCAACCAGCAACATATGACACTCGCCTAAAGAGAATAAGATTAATTTCCTAGTGAGACAGCATTCCACAGAAGATCAGTTTATCCAATTACAAAAACCAACCTGCAGCAAACATTTGTCAGTTTCCATATTGTAATGGTCATAGGTTATTAAGGATGACATGGCAAAACATATGATCACTGTATTTTTTCCCCTGATCAATATCAAAATGTAATATCTAAATGTAAACATTTAACATTGCAAGCATGTGTTATTTAAATCAAAACAAAATAAGTTAGTTTGCCTTGTTATTTATTTATAATTTTTCTTTATAAAAATGTTTTCATATATATATATATATATACACTACTAACTATTATCAAATTATATCAAGGCTGTCATTCTTGGAAATTACAAACTGGCAAGCACACTGAAATGTATGTGGTATTCTTTTCAGACACTTATTCTAATCACATATGAAGAGAAAGAGATACCCCTGATTTTGGTCCCAGAAGAATCTATTCTCTGCACACCACCAGCCAACACCATAGCCACTGCCAGTTTAACCAAATACATGCCAAATACCTGTGGGCACAGGCTCAGCAAGATCTGGTTCCTACCTACAGAGAGAATAATATTTAAAAATAAGAATAAAACAAGATTTTTTTGGGTTATGAGTTAAATTCAATTTACATACCAGCTATGGGATCATGTTTATAACTATTCCAGAAGTCTTCAAATTCTTTCTGAACATCCTTCATGATCAGAGCAGCAGCAGCCTGCTGGTTGTTCACTTCTATGTTGTTAGCTTTGAGGACCAGCTCCACATCACAGCAAGTGCCATCAGAAAAGGGTTTCCAGCGCTGGCACATCACCCCATAGACAGTCACATCATCCCCTATGAGCACCCCAGTCCACAATTACTGAAAGTTATAGCATGAGCAGCAGCACTGTCAGGTAAAAAATTAATTCTGAATGCTATAAATTCTCAATAAATTTTCAACATTCATTCGGCGACAGCACATTAATAAAAGGTATTTATTAATAACGTATCTTATAGAGCAGTTTTGTTACAAAAATGAGGTAAAAAAGGTAGCTGGTATTGTGACTAGATTTCCACAATATCACATGTAGCTAATACCATGACATGGCCCTCTGTGTACTCTGCTATTTACATTTCTTACCAGATTTACAACCATCAACCAGGTCATCCTCCAGAACCACCATTACAGAACGAGGAATACTGCCCACTGACAGCCTCTGTACCTGTAGTAGGGGAACAAGAGTAACACTGACCCAAAGTACAATGCATATTTTAGACACTTTATTTTACTGAAGAAAACAATAACATTATAAGAAAGTGGGTTTAGTAATTAAAAATAAGGTCCCATGCATAATTGCCCTACTTGTTCTTGTATCTTGATTTCCTGGTAGTCCCTGCAGGTAGCAGGTTCAGAGCCTCCAGACAGACAGCTGAATTTTTTTGAGTTACAGCCATCAGGATTAGGACAGGCCGTCAGTTGGGCAAATGTATAAAACTGGTCAAAGTCCGCCTGCATAGTGAAAACATGACGACACTTTGTGCATACGTAGTCCCGTTCATATTCCAGGACCTACAAAAGGTAGAGAAGGCACTGATTCAAAGTACATCTCAAAACAAACCAAAAAAAATAAATTTCACTCGCATGTCACTACACATTTGTGTCCTCATTGTTCAGGCAAAGGGCTACAGCAAACATCCATTTTAGTTTTTATTTTAAGTATTTGGATTAAGAACAATTTTTGTTCCCACTCCTCCTGAGCCTCAAAAATTAAATGTCAATGTTCTTCCAATACCAATAGCCTCTAATATTGCCTAAAATGGTGGATCACATATCAACAAGAAAATGAGTCTTGATTATTGATTAGTAAAGGAAGTCTTCTATGCGCTAGCATGCAGTTTTACAATTGTTCTACAAGTAGCCAATATTCATAAACAGAAAAATGACTTAAAATCTATACAGAATTAGGGGAGGTAAAAAATATCAAAACTGATATCTGGAATGAAGAAATGACACTGGTACATTTCTTTAAAATTTAGGATTTTAATCTTTTCTTGCAAAAATGTTTAAAACATACTTATAGTATGTTTAATTAAGGTCTGCATCAGAATACAATATGTGCACTCCTGCAATAAAAAAAAAAAAAAAAAAAAAAGATTAACTGACTAAATTGAGCCCAAGACCAGAGACAACACCACCCTTAGTAGCCAGGATGCAGTAACACATAATAAGTTGCTCGTGGAGAATTTCTATCATCAGGATAACTAATTATGCTTCTCATGAGTGATTTGACAAAGCTTTTCAGTCCACTAACATTACTGTAAGTCACTTAACATTAATGTAGCATGTGGCGAAACATAAAAATTAGTTAAAGTTTTGGACACCAATGAAGTTAGTTAAGATAAAATATGCAGCTAAATAGCTAACGTGATTCATCTTTTACCCCTTGGTTGTAGCATTATGCAGTCTCAAAGGAACAGAGCTGTGGTTTAGGGCAAATTTAATGCACTTTACCACAGTCTAAGCATAACAACAATTTGTCCACAGCCTATAGTAAACAGTTCAGTTCAAGCAGAATTTATTTTACAGAAAATCCATCATCTCATTTCATGTAGCCTATTAAGAAAAACAGAGCATGAAAGTGTTTCTTGCATGTACAATTAACCTTTAGAGAAAGCAGAGAAAGTGATGAATGTTCAAAAGAAAACTTCCTAACATATCTTGAAGAGACAACACTCTGCGCTGACGAAGCTGAGTAGTGCAGACAAATAAGTAAAATGAAGAATTAATCATCTTCATGTTTAAGGGGAATATGACAAATGGTGCACTGCACATATCTAAAAAAAGCACACACAAACACGCACGCACGCACGCACAATGGTCACATTAAATTGCAGTAAATAAGTATTTATTACATGCACTTTTTTTCTGCACTCCAAGATTGTGCAAACAGATAAATCAAGAAAAAAATACATATGTCATTATGTTAAGTCTCCATATTATATTACTTTAGGGCTTTGATCCACATCCTCTGAACAACACCATCTTGCTAGAGATATTTTAAGAAGCCATAGACACCAATTGGAGGGATCTTATAAGGGCGTGAACTTCTGTACTGAAGGATTTGTGAGTATTGACATCTCCCTGGGGAACATGACAACATTGCAGGAAATGCAAACTACATCAGTCTTAGGAGAATGAGAATGAACTGCATTTGTAACTTCTGTCCAGGCGCTTATGAAGTTTCAGTGCTTCTGATTCACAGTATTCCACTGATCCAAAAGCATTCAGAATGTTGTCTGAAATTGGATATACATGACCTGGGGCCACATGTTTGAGGACAGTAAGTGTTAACTGGTGCTCCTGAAGGAGACATGTACAGTATGTGACCACTACTAAGGACATCGAGCCATTTACACTATTAAAACAGTCACCACTTAAACAATGGGTAATTTTCTTTTTTTTAATTTGATGTTTTCATATCATTCTGTAGTTTGCCATGCATTTTGTTCAATATCATGTCTCAGTACAACACATACTTACAATATGTAATGTAATTTTGTGGAAGCTCACTGCAACACTCTTTAAAGCAAGTATGGTATAACTCAGATCCATAAATTAAAGCAAACCTTGCAAAAACAAAGAAATGATGTTTCACCAAACTGGAAGGATCTCGTTTGGTCTGCCAAGATAGCTTTAAATCATATGAGAAGGCCCAACACAATGCCAGAGCAGCCTAATACTCAGCATTAATAGAGGAAATTAAGAACAACCTAAGGTTTCAGCACTATAACCCCCTATGGTAATGACTTCATGAACTTTTTAATGACAAACTTTCACTTATTACAAACAAAATTAATCACTTCATGCCCTCAACTGGTACAGGTCTTCAAAAACAAGAACCATAGAAACAGATGTAGGACAAGATATTTATCTTGTCGCTTTAAGTATTGAAATATAAACACTGAAGTATTGGTCAAAGTATGCTTGCTTTTGCATCAAAATGCTATCTGTCTCTTTTAGGAAGTCCTTTTCCCAAGTGAGCAGATCGTTTCTGATGATGACCTTGCTACATACAATGTCCCTAACCTGTCTATGCCTTCATGACTTTGAGAGCTGCAGGTCTGTGATTGAACATGGTTTGGGGAGGGGATAAATTACACACAGGGCGGCACGGTGGTGCAGTGGTTAGCACTGTCGCCTCATAGCAAGAGGGTTCCAGGTTCGAATCCCGGTCTGGGCCCTTCTATGTGGAGTTTGCATGTTCTCCCTGTGCCTGCATGCTCCTTGTGCCTGCGTTTTCTCCGGGTACTCCGGCTTCCTCCCACAATACAAAAAACATGCACATTAGGTTAATTGGCTACTCTACATTGCCCCTAGGTGTGAGTGTGAGAGTATGTGGTTGTTTGTCTGTGGGTGTTGGCCCTGCGACTGACTGGCGATTGACTCCAGGGTGTACCCCACCTCTCACCCGTAGTCAGCTGGGATAGGCTCCAGCTCCCCCGCAACCCTGACGGACACGGTATAGAAAATGGATGGATGGATAAATTACACAGCCGCACACAATGAACCAAGAAAATGTGTGCTTTGTCTGAATTCACACAAAATCAGGTGACTGTCTTTGTGATGTATAACATAACCACTGTGAGGAATTGTTACCAAAAGTAAGCAAAGAGACACTGTTACAAAAAGTAACAATTCCTCTAAATTCACTGCTCTGTTCACCCAACGCCAGTCCCTTTCTCCATTCAATCAATGGCACTTAATTATTGCTGCTGACAGTCTCCTTCTGTCTCCTCCATAGAGCTGGATTGTAACTTTGACGACTGAATGGCAGTTTACATGAAAACCCAGGGTCTGCTCCGAGGTTTCTGCCTTCTAAAAGGCAGTTTTTCCTCGCCAATGTTGCCAAGTGCTTGCTCAAGGGGGAATGTTGGGCTCTCTGTATTACAATTTAATTAAAGAGTTTGGTCTAGATCTGCTATAATTGGAAAGTGTCATGAGATTGGCAATATATAAATAAACTGAATTGAATTGAATTGAGATAGAATGCAGATGGAGTCTCCCTTTGAAACGTGATTTCGCAAAACTTTTTTGCACATGGTGCACTTATTAAATTGTGATAGGGCTGCACTGTGCCAGTATGACGTATCGGTTTGATACTATGCTCATACTCTAGGATTAAGAAAACTACACCGAAACAACCATTCCCAATAGGACTCTATGTAACATTAACCACTCGTCAGAGAAGGAGCAATGTCAGCAGTTTGGAGATATTTTAGAACTTTAGGATGCTGACACAAGTAAAGCAGACTGCAATCTTGTCAAGACACTAGCAAGACGTACGGATCCGCTGGAACAGCATGTTGTACATGATACAATCTCTAAATTCATAATTCCTAGTCATATACACTATGTCTGCAGGAAACAGGAAACAGAAATACATAATAGGAAATTCTGAGTAATTAATTACCTATAGCCTCTGATGCTCAGCTGAAAAGTCATAACGTACTTGATACATTTCCTGAATGTCTTTTTCCATACAGAACAACTTTAAAATACAGCTCAGCTGAGGTTTTGGAGCTGAACAACAACTGATCAGCTCCATTTCCACGAAAGCTCAGAGCAGCACTCGGTAGACTACAGCTTTGAAGCACACTGGCATAAAAGAGCAGGCTACACTGATACAGGCTGCAAAAGGAAGCGGGGCACAAGGAAGCAGAAGAGGGGCAAGAGGGCTGGCTTGCTAGCCAAGCTGAGGGCTAACACCAGCAAACCAGCCATTCCATCGCTGTTTCTGTCAATTGTCCACGCTCTGCTGCACCTTTTTTTTTTTTTTTTTTTTTAAATTGCACCATCTCTCAATGCTGCTCATGCCCATATAACTACTACTGATGTTGCTCATTATTTTATTTATCATTATCATTGCTGTTGCCTTTTTTATTGGTTGTAGCCTACTAATTAAAAAAGCTAAACTATTAACTTATTTTTATTTGTTTTTATTTTATTTTAAGAGGCATATTTTTTTCACCAAGGCCTGAGTACTGTATTTTGTTCATTCCATGTTCTCATGATGAGAATGAAAATTAAATAGCCTTGATCCTTGATGAGATTCACAATGCAAGTTGTCTACTCTACTCTTTTACTCATGCAGTAACAGTAATATTTCTTATATAAGAATGTTTAATTTTTTATAATATGATGATGATGAAAAACTACTAAACGGCGGTTGAGACTTAAGTTATTTTCAGCTCATTTTCTAGCATGTACAACAGCCTATAGGAGCTGCATCATATCCACTGGAGGGGTACCCCAGAAATCACTTTGGCATGTTTTATCCACTGGGAAAGGTACCTTTGAGGGAAGGACAGCCTAGAGAGTACTTCATCACATTAAGCCAGTTCGAGTTGAACAGCGCCTCGCCTGTAAAGCAGATGACAGCAGGCCGCAGCAGCAATGGGCAAAGACAAAAAGCTGCAGTCAAGTTGGACAGTTTCCAGCAGCCTTCAGTTTATAGGAACTTACAGACACCCTTCCATCCTGTTAGATCTGATTCTGACTTATTAAAATGTTACATGAGACCCATATGGCGCCGTCCTAGCGGGAGCTTGTTGTAGCACCTCCGGGTATTTCTGACGGTTTTCGTATTTTTATTGTATTTGTTTTCAGCTTTTTATCTTTATTATTATACTGTTCTGTGCATCTTTGCAAAGCACTACAGCAAGATGCTTTTCCAGAGGATTGGACACTTTTTCCCCTCATTGTTATTGCACTCGGAACTCTCCGGATCACTGGGAGCCATGCCTGCAACACCGCCGGCATTGTTTACACCCGCGTACTTGTGAACAACAGGTGGTGTCACCACGGGCACATCTCTGTTAAAGAGCAGGTCTGCAGCTCAGACATCGAGCTTGTCGCCGTCGGACTTCGTCCATACTATTTGCCGAGGGAGTTTACCAGTGTTATCGCCGTCACTGTTTACATTCCTCCATCTGGAAATGCAGAAGCTGTGTGTGACCCCATCCACATTGTGACTACGGGATTACAGACAAAACACCCCGGGGCCTTCATCATCATCACAGGTGACTTTAACCATGTCTCCCTCTCATCCACACTCCCAACCTTCTACCAGTTTGTAACATGCGTCACCCATGAAAATAAGACTTTGGACCTGCTGTACACAAATGTTAAGGATGCGTACAGCTCCACTGCCCTGCCACCACTGGGCAGGTCAGACCACAACCTAGTCCTGCTCTCATCATTATACAACATTTTTGCACTCTGAAAAAAAATGGTATATTCTGATACTGTTTTTACTATTATCTATTTTCATACAAGTGCCTTTTAGTGTATTTTATTCTATTTTTATACCCAGTATTTTGTGTCATTATGTGTTTTACTGTATTGAAGTATACCGTACTGCTATGACAACCTAATTTCCCCTCGGGGATGAATAAAGTCATTTATCTATCTATCTATCTATCTATATAGTTTGCACGCAGTCCCTAGCCTACTAAAATGCTAAATGTGCCATCAGCCACCCAACATGCATTCTGTTAACACAATAAACCTTCAAAATCAGACAAATAAAAATCTCTCCAATTCAACAAAAAAGAGAATTACCTATAAAACATTATATTGTTCAGTCGAATTCTAAACCAATCAGGTTTTGGATCAGGCAACATGCAGGTGTTGCCCATCATACCCTGTGTCTTGCAGTCAGTGGAGACACAATTCCTTCTGGTTATGTAATGGGTGCTCGTGAGGTAGTCCATAATGAATGGGGGACCTTTGGAGCTGTAGTCCCAAAATGTACCCCCTTAAAATAAAATAAAATAAAATAAAAATCTGCCAATTTTCATTACGTTTTCAGTATAAACAAGAGTGACAATAGATAAAGTTCCATTAGATTACATTTTTGCAGCCTTTTGTAGTGAAATAGCTTTTTGTAAGCATTTATACGCCAGCTTACGGCAATGGTTAATTTGGTTTCGCACATCAGTCAAGCACCAAGTTTTTGTTTTGTTTTGACACACTTCTAATACCTCTTGTAGCTATCGTTAGGAAAATATGTAAAGGACTAATATACAAAAACTGAAACTGTATTATTGTGGTTATATCCACACAATGGTAATTGATATTCTTGGTTCTATCAATGGCCCCTGCAGTCTACATGTCAAAGCGTCCTCGTCTTGTAAAAGGAATAATAAGATAAAATGAACTTTACTGATCCCACAGCGGGGAAATTCACTTGTCATAGCAGCTCACAAGAACAGAATAGAGTGCAAAAAGCAAATAAAGCACATAACAGTTTCAAGTTAATAAATTAACAGTTTAAAAAAGAACACTGTAAAATATACCACTATACAGGATATATACAGCATAGTGGTGGAAGGTGGAGGTAGCCACTCAGATACTTAAAATTGTTCAAGACCTCAATGTCTCAGCCCGGTGTATGTGGTAATGTCCTTCTCCGGAAGTCAATCACCATCTCCTTCGTTTCACTGGTGTTTAAGCACAGGTGGGTACGCTCACACCAGTCCACAAAGTGATGATGATGATGACTGACCTGTACTCCATCTCATTCCCCTCAGACACCAGGCCAACAATTGCTGAGTCTTTGTCAACTTCTGGAGGTGACATCTGATGGTGTTGTAGGTGAAGTACGAAGTGTAAAGGGTGAAGAGGAAAGGTGAAAGCACCGTTCCCTGGGGGGGCCCCACATTGCAGACCACCACCTCAGACATACAGTTATGCAGTTTCACATACTGTGGCCTGTTAGTAAGGTAGTCGATGATCCAGCCAAATGTCCATCCACTCCTGCTCTCAACACCTTCCCTCTCAGCAGCACCGACTGAATGTTTGGCCTGTAGACACACTGCAGCGTGTCCATTGCGGTGCTCACCACAGAGCGAAGGTGGCTAAGGATGAGTCACTCCATAGTCTTCATCAGGTGGGAGGTCAAGGCAATAGGTCTGTAGTGGTTTGGTTCCTTGGGGTGTGCAGTCTTAGGAACCAGAGCCACACAGGAGGTCTTCAACAGGACAGGGACTCCATCCAGACTAATGCTCAGGAGGGGAAATTGGTGGGGGACGGGGGGCTGATAATGGTCGAGGGCGCTGGTGTGAATTGAAGTGAAGACAGGGGGAGAGGAAGGGTGACAGAAGGTGTGGGGTTGGAATTAAATCTGTTGAAAAACAGGTTTAATTCACTTACCCAGCACAAGTCACCTTCAGCTGTCCCTCTGGCTCCACTCAGTGCATGTCCTCAGATGGTCTTTAGATCCCTTCACACATCTCGTGTATTGTTCTGCTCCAGCTTCTTCTTGTAACTGTTGGCCTGCCTGCCTGATTGAGTACCTGAACTCTCTTCTGCTCCACTTCATCCCCAGAAAAGAAATCCCTCTTCTTCTGGTTCAGCAGGGATTTAAGCTCAGGGGTCACCCAGGGCTTGTTGTTGGAGAAACACTGTACCTGGGTTGGTAAAGGTTTCTCCACACAGAAGTCCATGTAGTCTGTGACGCAGTCGGTCAGGCCACTGATGTCATCACCATGAGAGTTGTAAAGTGTCTCCCAGTCTGCGGTTTGGAAACAGTCTCTCAGTCTCTCACTGGCCTCGCCAGTTCGCACTTTCACAGACTTCTGTGAAAGTGCCCATTCAGCCAGGTCTCAGACTTCTGTGAAAGTGTGGCTCTCTTCTCACTCTGGGTGTGTATTCAGGGAGCGGATGAAGGAGACAGTGATCGGAGCGTCCGAGCAGGTTGAGGGGGCAGAGTCCTTGACATTAGCTCAAAAAAGGTCCAGCGGCCTGTTGTCCCTGGTGTGGCACTTCACATACTGTGTGAGTGAGGGGAGGGTGGAAGATAGAGAGGCTTGATTGAGGTCTCCACTGACGAAGAGAAGGGGCTGTGGGTGCTGTGTCTGCATCCTGGTCACTGCACTGTGGAGTAATTCACAGGCGGCTACTGCGTCGGCGAGGGGAGTGATGTACACATTAAACACAATAACGTGCGGAAACTCCATTGGGATGTACTAAGGCCAAATGCCAACAACAAGTAACTTTCTATCTATAATCTATAGTGCAGACTTGTTCCTTTACAAAGATGTGTCCTGGGTTGCACCGTCTCTCATTAATAAACACTGCCAGCCTCCTGCCTTCCATTTACCACAGTCCTCCACCCTCCGGTCAACAAGTTCAAATCTGTCCAGAGAAACCACAGAGTCTGGTAAAGTCTCAGTAAAACACTGCCTGTATACCCTCTGTAGCTAGATCAGCGCCGTAAGCTCGTCGTTCTTACTGGAAAGGGAACGGACATTTCCCATAATAATGGAGGATACATACGGTCTGTACCTCCATTTCCTCTCCTGGATCTTTCGTCCCGCTGTGCAGCCTCTCCTTCTCCTCTGTATCTCTGGTTTTTCAGTGTAGAGAAGAGCAGGGCCACATAGAGCTAAAAGCTGATCCCTGGTGTAAACAATAGACCCATTGCTGAAGCTGAAGGGGTCCCCCAGTGGAGTGTCAAAAAGGTTTTTTTGTTTTTTTTTTTTAAAAACAAAAACAAAAAAAAAAAGCAAAACACAAAACTAATGAACGTGGATCTTTGGCTAGAAGCCGTTTCATGACAGAAATGCTGTTCCATTTCTTTTTAGAAGCTATACATGATTTTTTAAAATTATCATCACTATTATCATTATTATTATTGTTATAATAATAATAATAGTGACAAGACAAGGCAAGACAACTTTATTTGTATAGCGCATTTTTACAAGCAGTTTGTCTCAAAGGGCTTAACATAACATCAGCAACATCCTCTGCCCTTCGACCCTCACATCTCAACTCATAAAAATTTTAAATTTTCATGTGATTCATCTGTTCAGTTTCACTTTTGATACCACCTCTGTGAAAAAGAAATTCCTGCATAGCATACCTCTAAGACTGTTTCATTGCTTCCATGTCTACTAGCAGAGGCTTAATGATCTTCCAGTTTATAAGCAGTTCCAAAAGAAAAGAGCAGCAATCATCTTCATCTACCTTAATAAGTACTATCGGCACCAAACTCTATTGTCTACACCATCCTCTTCAGTCCCAGTCTCACTTATCAAACTACTGTATGTCTAACACCATCTCTTATCAATTTCACAAAATCCTCTTATCATATCTGACAATTAATTATTATTTTCATGTTTTATATTTTAATATGAGTATGTGGTCTTTGTTTCCTTTAACCTCAATGTTTTATGTCCCATGTGATTTACATTTGTGCTTATAGGATCTATAAACTATTGAAGGGGTGATTGGTGATCAGATTTGGGTAGGATTTCTGAAGCCGATTTAAATTAACTTACCAGTTTATCAGAACTAAGATGTTATAAAAATAATATTGATAATCTGCCTCCTATTGCATTTAGAGAGGTTTCTGGGGAAGTGATATGTCTGCCTGCTGAGATTCCCGTTAATCAGCACAGGTGAATTTTAAATCCTTAACAACAAACCTTCCCGTGTCAACGTGAAAGACACACAGAAAATTCAAGCCAATCAAGAAACCGGTTTGGACTGAAATACACAGACTCACTGTGTATAATTCATGGGGACTTGAACAAAGCACTGGAGTCGAGAGCTGACTACGGCCGAGAAGCGAGGTACCCCCTGGACTGGTCTCAAGTCACTGGGATGACACAGAGAGACAGACAACCTCTCACATATATACACACACACACACACACACACACCTAGGAGCAATGTAGTAGCTAATTAACCTAATGTGCATGCTTTTGGGATTGTGGAAGGGAACGTACACAGGCACAGGGAGAACATGCAAACTCTGCATAAAAGGACCCAGGATTCGAACCAGGAACCCTCTTGCTGTGAGGCCACAGTGCTAACCACTGCATCACTGTGACGCCTGCACTGTGACATCTTACATCATTTTTGTGAAGAGCTGTGTGCTCCAATAAAGACATATAAACCATGGTTCACAGCAAAACTCAGGCAACCTCTACAGGCCAAAGAGAATGCCTATAGAAGTAAGGATATAGATTTCTATAGGCAAGATCAGGGCAGTGAAGAGGCACTAATCTGAAGGCTGAAAACACTTTTCTGCCCATGACCCTGCATCAGTGTGGAGAGGCCTCCAACACCTCAGACTATTGGAGACTATTGCAGAGACACATCGCTGGTCTGCCATTTTCTGTTGCAAAATGCATGTTTTTTTGTTAGTATTTTTGTTCAGAACATGGAGAGCTTCTATTGGGAATAGTAATTTTGTTCCTAAATACAGACAGCACATCATCTCAGAGATGTCTATCATGCTGTTCACCAGGCAGCTCTAGGACTCTCCAACCACTGTCTGCTCATCCCAACCTACAGGCAGAAACTCAAAACTTCTAAACCTGTGCCAAAGACTGTGAGGAAGTGGACAAGGGAGTCAAAGCTGGAGTTGCAGGCCTGGTTTGATTGCACTGTCTGGAGTGTTTTTGAAGCTGCAGCTACAGGTCTAAATGAACTCACTGACACTGTAGCATCTTATATCAGTTTTTGTGAGGACTTATGTGTGCAAACCAAGACTTTTTACACATACAACAACAGCAAACCTTGGTTCACTCCTAATCTTATGAGGCTGCACCAAGCCAAAGAGGAGGCTTACAGAAGTGGGGACCGTGACCTGTTCAAGCAGGCCAGGAAAAAGCTGACAAAGGAGATCAAGGTAGCCAAAAGAAGCTACAGTGAGAGACTAAAACATAGCCTCTCAGCCAACGACCCCGCATCAGTCTGGAGAGGCCTGCAACAGATAATGGATTATAAAAGACCACCTCCCCACCCTGCAGAAAATCCCAGACTGGCGGACGACTTTAACAACTTTCTCACACCCATCATGCACGAATGACTTACCCTCAACACCCAACCCCCTCCCCCCATCTGTACTGACGATCTGCGAAGAGGAGGTGCACCGGCTCTTTCAGAGGCAGAAGACTAAGAAGGCTCCAGGACCTGATGGGGTGTCTGCGAGCCTGTGCTGAGAACAGCTGGCGCCAGGCTTCACGCAGATCTTTAATGGGTCCCTGGAGCTGTGTGAAGTACCCCCCTGCTTCAAACGCTCCACCATCATCCCAGTCCCCAAAAAAACCCTTCATCACAGGATTAAACGACTACAGGCCTGTCGCCCTGACATCTGTGGTCATGAAATCCTTTGAGAGACTGGTGTTGAGCCACCTGAACAGGACCCCTGCTGGACTCCCTGCAATTTGCCTATAGGACAAACAGGTCAGCGAACGATGCCATCAACATGGGACTGCAATACATCTTGCAACACCTCAACTACCCAGGGACATATGCCAGGATCCTGTTTGTGGACTTCAGCTCGGCGTTCAACATCATCATCCCTCAACTCCTACATCAGAAGCTCACCCAGCTCTCTGTGCCCGCCTCCACCTGTCAGTGACTATCGGCCAGTAGCCCTCACCCCGATAGTCAAGTGCTTTGAGAGACTGGTCATGGCCCGCATCAAAGACTGCATCAACATCACTGTGGACCCACACCAGTACGCATATAGAAAGAACCGATCTGAGAACCGGAGCTAAATCCAATTAAGACTGTGGAGATGACAGTGGACTTTAGAAGAAGTCCTCCCCCCCCCACTCACCCTCCTCAGCATCCAGAACAACACAGTGTCCACTGTAGACTCCTTTATGTTCCTGGGATCTACCATCTCACAGGACCTAAAGTGGTCTCCTCACATTGACTTGATCCAGAAAAAGGCCTAGCAGAGGTTATACTTCCTGCTATGGAACTGCTGATCACCCTCTACTCAGCCATCATTCAGTCTGTCATCTGCACGTGACAGGGCCAGACTGCAACAGACAATCAGGGCTGCAGAGAGGATCATTAGAGCTGACCTTCCCTCCATTCAGGACCTGTACAGGTCCAGGGTCAGGAAAAGGGCAACAAAGATCTCTGCAGATCCCTCACATCCTGGTCACAAACTGTTAAAACTCCTTCCCTCTGGTAGGCGATACAGGTCACTGTCTGCCAAAACCAGCCGGCACAAACACAGCTTCATTCCCCAAGCAGTCACTCTTTTGAAATAGCCCCATATCTTTACACTGGACTATGACAATCACAAATGTTCATCTACCTCATTTACTTAACAATACAGTATCATTATTATCCATCTATTGCACAGCATTGCCTTGCACTGTATTTATTTATTTAAATCTTAGTTTACCTACACTGTCATTGCACTACTCCACAGATTCACTGCTATTGTACTGTTTATAGTATTTTTTTCAATTTTTTATCCTTATCTTATTGTATATAGTACTTTCTGAGTTCTTAGTGCCAGGTGTCTGTTTTGTACTTTGTACTTTGAATCAAATTCCTTGCTTGTACTTGTACACACAAACTTGGCCCATAAAGCTGATTCCGAAAAAAAAACTACTAGTCACAATTCTACTTCACTAAATTAGTTTCTCTGTTACTGTTCTTATAAAGAAAGAGAGATCACTCATACTCATCACTCATACATAGATGTGCATTTATCAAAATGTCCAGGTATGGCATAGCCAGACAGTAGCGAATAAAACAAAATAAGTTCTAAAAAAAAAAACCAAACAAAAAAAAAAAACAGCAAGTATAAAAAGAGAATAGAAATAATCATAAAAGGCATAATGGCAACAACTGTATAAAAAATGATAAGTAAACAAACACAGAATAATAAAAATAAAAGTACAAAAGCAAGTATAGCAGCAGCACAAACTGTGTATATATTCAGAAAATGGACAATGTGTGGGTGTATGTTCTACCCCCTCACAAATGTACTGCTGATGAAACAATAAACATGTGGTCAACAGTTCCAGTCAGTTGTTGAAAACTGAACATGTGTCATGCTGTTACCTTGGTAACGCTGGTGCGTATGACAGTACCAGTGACAGACAAAAAGTGGCCTACATCTCTGGAGTGGGGAATGGTGTCTCTGGTTAGCTCTGGACACACAGGCAGACCTGGGCACATATATGAGAGTCAATAAACAACAGAAAAGTAAATTAACTTCATTCATTTGTTTGTATAACAGGGTAAATCACATCTGTGAGAATAATAACAAATGTTCTAACAAAGCCTGTATGAAGTATGTTGGGTCACAAAAGACATCAAGTTCCTCTTGAATGAGAAGGTTTTCAGAGACAAGAACAAGCAGGGCAACACAAAAAAAGTCAGACAGAACATCATCAGCTCCACCCAACAACACTTCTCTGCCCTTTGTACTTTAGACCAGCATACCCCAACAATACTAGTGGGCCCACACTCAAGAATCAATCTTTATTGTCATTATGGGAACATAACGAAATTTTGTAGAGATTCCCTGCTTAAAGGCACAAAAAATAACACAAATACTTAGAAATGAACACTTAAGTAAAGTGCACTTGCCAGTCTATGGTGTACTGTGAGAATGTTTGATTTTGTGTGTGTGTGTGTGTGTGTGAGAAGGTGTGTGTATGTGGCTAGAGGGGAGAGGGTGTATGTGTGAAGTCCTACAGGGGGGTGGGATGTGAATGTTTCACTGCAGGGCACTGCTATTGCTTTTACAGCTCTGGGGAGGAAGCTGTCCCTGAGTCTATTTGTGCTGGTTTTATTGTTCCTGTGCTGCTTTCCTGATGGAAGCGGTACAGACAGTGCGTTTAAATCATATCCCTGAAAACCAAATGAGAGAGTGGAAAACACCATCATCTTCCTGCTTCACTGTGTCAGTGCTCAACTGTACAGAATGGGTAGCAGTGTGAACCACTGGGGAACAAGCTGATGGCAATGCAGACAGACACTCTGGGCCTGGTCTCCAGGATTGTGGACTATTTGACTGGTTGGCCACAGCACATTACACCGTAGAGCACTGTTGGTCTGACATTGCGGTGAGCATCACAGGGATTGTTCTGCCACCATTTACACCTCAAACTTCCCATACAAATCCAAATCCTGCCACCAGTACAAGTTCTCAGACGACCCTACAACCATGAGCTGCATCAGTAGTGGAAAGGAGGCCAAGCTTAGAGATGAAGTGAACCTTCACTCAGTGCTGTGGGAAACACGTGAAGCTTAAAAGTGGTAAGAGAGGAGAATCTAAATCCATTTAAATCCAGGGGGTGGATGTGGACACTGTGCAGAACTATGGGGAAGTATGCCTGAACAACAAGTGGACTACACTGAGGCAGAGTAATATTGGCCACTTTTTGTTGAGGCTCTGATCATAACATCTGTAGCAGGAAGCTGAGGATGTTCTAGCAGGCTCTGGATTTTTGCTCTGGCCGTAAAAAAAAAGTGCAGTTAACGCCAAAAAAAATAAAAAAAAAACCAACCACGTTGCCACCATGATGCACCACACAACACCACATGAAATTCTTCTTCCTATACTAATAAAACAAATCATACAGATAGATGGACAGTAGAGGGTGCTGAGGGGCTCAGCCTTCATCGGCTCACTTTTTCTGTAGATGAACTATCTACAGTCATCACAGTTCTATGATTTATAAGACATTATGTGTTATGAAGTGCAATTATGGGACAATGCATGAAATCATGGACATAATCATGAACATTCCAACAAAGCAGATTGCATTATCCAAAAATAACTAAAAGCAATAGAGAGGAGAACGTTCATGTACATGCCAGTCTGAAAAAACTCTCAGAATGCTTGCTCTGAATAACATCTGGCAACATCTGAGCATCATTCGCAGTTGGATGTCTAACCTGTAATGCGGGCATGAGGAATGTGTCTCATTCTGTACTTTTTTGACGTCTGTCCTCCATAGTGAGTAGGAGAAGCACTCTGTGATATCTCAGCGACTGTTTTGAGTAAGACTTTGTCAAATATAGCCAGGACATCATTGGGATAGGCGTTGAAATAGTCGCCAACCTGCCAACAGTTAGCAGAGATATCATATAATTAGTGACAACACAGATTAAATGGTCAAGTCTACTAAAAATGACTAACACGCAGTTGTTTGAAGTTTAATCTGAAGTAAGGTGTATTGAACAGAAAATAGCAATGATTTTGCATCTAAATGAAAATAAAAGTTTAGATAAAAAAGCAGAAACCAGAAGCACATGACAGATTTAAAAACTGGCCACATGGAGACATAGATACCCCTGCCTCTCCAGAGCACTACCCTGGACCTTATGCAAAGCTGTCATCAGTTACATGAGAAGAAGGGTGTTTGCATTAACAAGTAGGTGTCATTTAAATTGATTGGGCTAGTTTCAAGCATCTGCCTTTGAAAGATGTGTTGTAAAAAACTTAGAAACTTGGTACAGAAATAAATCTGTCAGAGCACATTACTTTAACAATTTTGATATACTTTATCAAGCTTTTATTTCTAGGCAGCTGTCAATGTAAGGCTTCTTTAACATTGCTCACTAATGATATTTAATAGTGTATTTTACAGAAATGTTAATATTAATACATTCAAGTAAAATGGAACTAAAAAGTAACTTCATGAGATAGCAGAACACAGTTCACTGAAGTGAACATTGATTTGATTATTTTACATGTCATTACATATGCCAAATTGTGATTTATTGGTAAGGAGAAAAAAATCAAAAAATATCATACTGATTTTAACCAAATCACCCAGCTTTACTTAAACATATATCTAAATCTCACATATCCCAACTTACTTCTATTTATTTTGAATACAGTTAGTTTTGTTTTGAATATGTGTTCACATTACCTCCATATTGGCTTCAAACAATGTCATGGCATTAATAACAACGGGGTGATGGGTCTCTTCAGTGGTATCTGCAATAAGCTGGAGAATGTCCCCATGATGATATTCTTTGAGATAGCTTTCAAATACTTGGCTGATCAGGGCTTCATGTTCTGGGCTCATCAACATAGTGAACCAATGTGATCTGAACCCCTGTAAGAATGGAAATAACAATGCAGTGTTCAGGGCTTGACTCTTACAGAGAAATAAGAATTAAAAATAAATAACACTGGCTCAACAACCTCAGAAGAAGACACTTCTCCTTACTGCACAGACTTCACCACAGGGCTCTCATTTGAAATAAAACACATAATTTGCAGTCATGTGCTTTTCCATGGCCTTTTTTAAGATGTATGATAAAAGAGGCAGCAACTAATGATTACTTTATTAATTCATTAATCTTCAGATTATTCTGTAATAAACTAACTGCTCATCCATAAAAACGCCAAACAATACTGAAAAACACCTGACACAGTCTTCAAATATCTCTGTACCATCCCTTCAAAAGACATTGAGTCTGTCCAAGTAAGTAACAGAAAATGTAGTAAACATGCGGCATTTTTTTATTTTGGTTTTAGACCAATTTACTAATCACTTAACTGCTTGTTCCAGCATTAAAAAATAATCTCAATTCCATATTCAAGTTCTTTGTTGAAGGGTTTCCAGTGCAAAATACAGATCGCTGTACCTTAGGTAAAAGTTTCAGTGGTCTAACGCGATTAAATACACTGCTAGTATTTGTCTACCACGTCCTCCAATTTTGGAGGAGTAGTAGTAAGTACATCATCCAGAATTGGACTACATCAACCATTTTTTATATTTCCCACTAATACTTTATCCACAGAAGTGTGACTTGTATAGAAGTATTCTTGTGTGGTATTATTATGGGTTCGACAGGCAGACACCACCTCCACTTTTAAGACTAAACTTAAAACCTTTCTGTTTATTAAAGCATATAGTTAGCCCCAAATAAAGTGTGTAGGGCTGGTAGGCATAGTTACAGTCACTTCTTGATATTTAGGCACAAGTAGAATAGGTCTGACTAACTTTTAGTCTTTAATCTCTATCATAGCTACGCTGCTTATAGGCCTAGGCTGCCAGGGGACACAAACATGATTCACCGAGCAGTTTCCCCACCTCCCCAATACCACCACCATCTCTACTCTCTCACCTCCTCTCCTCTTCTTCTTCTCCCCTCCTCTCCTCTCATCAGGTCAACATATGATCCATTATTTTATGTCACTAACTGTGTGTCCACTTCTCCTTGTAGTTTTGTGTCTCTCCCTCCCTTTCTTTCTCTCTCTGTATCTTTCTGCAGGTCTCTTTCCATTCAGATCTACATGTTGAACTGCATCCGGCCCTCTGACAAACCCAATGTCTACTGCCAACATCTGCCCAAATCATTCTTCTATGTAGTGCTATTATAACTAACTTACATATCAGCTAAAAAACAAATACATACAATGCATAGTCTTCAGCATTCCAATTAAACAACCTGTCATGTTTGTCCTTTGTAATTTATGTTTATTGCATGTATGTTTGCATGTATGTTTCACCCAGCCGACTATCAGCAGGATAGTTCTCCCTTGTGAGCCGGTGTCCTGCTCAAGGTTTCTTCCTGTTAAAAGGGACTTTTTCCTTGCCACTGCCTGCTTGCTCGGGGGTTCAGGCTCTGGGTCTCTGGCATCATTTTGTGCATGGAAGCTTGAGTAAATACAGCTTTGATTTTTAAATGTACTAAGTAAATATCAATTAAAGCAAATTATAGTGAACATTTAGCAGTGGTGGAAAGTAACTAAGCACATTTACTCAACGTTGAGGTACTTTACTGAGTATTTCCATTTTATACTTCCACTCCAGTATGGTTCAGAAGCTAGTGACTTATTAGTATTTTGTCAAAAAATACAAATTAACAAATACATTATGGTGTAATATAAGCTAAGATAAATTGTTACTGATCCTTGAACTGGTTGCCAGTCAGTCACACACGCTCACACACTCACACCTAGGGACAATGTAGAATAGCCAATTAACCTAACCAAGGAAGCCGGAATACCCATAGAATACCCATGCAGGCACAAGGAAAACATGCAAACTCGGCAGGGTCCAGGATCAAACTACCTGGAACCCTCTTGTTGTAAGACAGTGCTAACCACCACACCACCATGCTGCTCCTAATACTTTTGCTTTTCTGTTTAAGTAAACATTTAAATGAATCACTTTTACTTGTAATGATAAAGTGGGGTATTTTTACACTGTGGTATTGCTGTTTTTCCTTAAATACAGTATCTGAGTAGTTCTACCAACTTTTAGTCATCTTCAGTTGTACCATAAGTTACTGTAGGACCCCTGCAATTGATTGGTGTCATGTCCAGTGTACCCTTTCTCTAGCCCCGTGTCAGCTGGGATAGGTTCCAGCCCCCCTGCGACACCGACGGATTAGCGGTACAGAAAAGGGATGGTTGGAAGTTACTCAGGGCTCATTGTTGCCTCATTGTACGGGTATCTGTCAATGTGTGATTAACCAACAAAAATGTTTCAGTGGGTACGAAACTTGAGTTATAGTTCTCCATTATACAGACAAAAACAGAACTATATAAACTAATACGTAGATAAAAACATAACAAAAATGTAAGGTGGAGTTTCGAGGATGAGTTTTTATACCCTGAGGAAGTCTGTTCCGTAGTTATGTAATACAGCGTCGAATACTTTTCTATCTTTTGCCAGACGACCGGTCTAAATGCAACATTCTTCTAATACAGAAGGTTGTACGTACCTTATCTTACAAAGACGGAAACATTTGTTTCGAAGGACGCCTTGATTTCCTTCACCGACTTAAACAAAACGACTGATGTTTCGCGGGCACAGCTGTGTGTTTTCCTTAAGCGTAACTGGATAGAGAGTCAAAGGCGGGGCCTTGTTCATATTTTTGAAAGCGGCCCACTGACCATGGTTGCTCTAAATACAGCCACTGGCCCATTTAATAAGAAGGTTGCTTCCCGCGTTAAAGAATTTGACTGGGTGAACGCATACTGCGCAAGCTCATTGAGCCAGAGTGGCCAATATGCATGCGCATCAGAGACTTCCGTCCACCAATCCTATCCATCCAGCCCACAGCCCTTCGACTTTTTATTGGGAAAATTACTTGTTATACCATTCTTGAGGAACGGCAAGAGACTGTTTTACTCGTCGAGACAGATGGTAAAACCAAACGACTGTGTTGCTCTGCCATGTCTCGTTTATTCAACACGTTCACACAAGAACACTTCCTGTTTTCTCTACGGAAGCCGCATAAGAACAACCACAACACCGGTGGCTCAAAATTCAAAGGCAAACTCAAACTTATATCTACATCGCAGGTTGGCATAAATCACTGAAATAAACTTAATAAAGTAAACCAGCATAATGGCACTTACAACCTGTCTTTTAAATCTCTGGAACATGAACAAGAAAGGAATCTCAGCCATTAATATATATTCAGAACTATTTAAGTAAAAAACAACTCTTATTGATTCTTAATGTACTTAAAGAAATCTGCTATTCTTTCTTTTTCCGGATTTATTGGATTATTTATTTTTTGTCATCTTTGTTGTTTTTCATGATTGTACCAGAGCTTTGTATTTTCAGTTGTCTTGTCTGTGGAGATTCTCAATCATCCAGGTCATATTCACTCAAAGAGTTAAAGCAAGGCAACAACTCCCAGGATTTTGTGAAAAAGGTTAAAAAGATCATTATGGACCCAGAGGACACCATGATCTCCTTTGATGTCACCTCCTTGTTTACTTGCATCCCCACCTCAGAAGCCACACAGATGGTAAGAAGACGCCTTTCACAAGATAACACACTTAATGACAGAACTAATCTCTCTCCAGACCATATAAGATAAGATAAGATGAACTTTATTGATCCTGCAGTGGGGAAATTCACTTGTTGTGGCAGCTCACAAGAATCTGAACATCTGTGATCTATTGGACCTTTGCCTGAACACAACCTACTTTCAGTACAAGGAGAAGTTTTACAGGCAGAAGCATGGCTGTGCTATGGGATCACATGTGTCTCCTATTGTGGCCAACCTTTACATGGAAGAAGTGGAAAGAAGAGCCTTGATGTCCTTGCTTGGGCCGATCCTTTCACCGATCTTTTTCACTGTTTTCTACTGTTTTTATTATATTTTCGCTACTCTTTTTACTTTCTTTTACTCTGGACTACACTGTCTTCTATCTACCACACACCAGGAAAGTTGTGGGTCTTTTTGGTGTTTTTGTTCGTCGCTGAACTACACTTTTCGGAGCGGCGATGCAACTCCTCGAGGCCCGCATTGTTTATACTCGGGGTCAGCTGATGGACCTGAAGCCGGCCACCGCTCCAGGGAAAACACAGAGAGTAATCCCTGCTGAATGTTGGATCAAAACTCACAGGGGATGCAGGGGAAATAAAAAGTTACGGAGGAAGAGGGAAGCTTTGAAACAACGGAGGCTTATGACTAGGAAGTTTAAGCTGTGTCTCCCCTCTATCTCTATCATCATGAGAAATGTGAGGTCACTCGGGAATAAGATGGACGAACTGACGGCACTGTCGCAGAGTCAGAGGGAATACCGGGAGTGCAGTTTGATGTGCTTTACAGAGACATGGCTGCACCAGGACATACCCAACGACAATGTGACAGTAACGGGCTTCTATACGGTCCGTGCAGACAGAGACTGCGCTACCAGCGGTAAGCACAAACGGGGGGGGGGGGGGGGGCGCTTGCCATGCTCGTTAACAACCGGTGGTGTAATCCAGCTCACATCACGGTGAAGGAGCGCATCTGCAGCCCGGATGTGGAACTGTGTGCCGTTGGACTACGTCCATATTACCTGCCCAGGGAGTTTTCACATGTTGTCATGGTGACTGTTTATGTTCCCCCCTCTGCAAACCCCAGCAGGACATGTGACACTATTCACTCTGCAATAGCCCGGATACAGGCTCAGCACCCGAGTGCATTCATTGCAATCTCGGGTGATTTCAACCATACTAACCTGGACAAAACACTTTCACTCAGGTTGTGAACTGTCCTACCAGAGAGGGAAGAACAATAGATCTGCTGTATGCGAATGCAAAGGATTGTTACAGCTCTCCCCCCCTCCCCCCACTAGGCAGGTCAGATCACAACCTGATCCACCTCTCCCCCTGCTATGTGCCTCTCGTAAAGCGTCTGCCTGCAACTTCAAGGACTGTGAGGAGATGGACAGACGAGGCGAATGAGACACTCCAGGGCTGTTTTGAGGTGACAGACTGGCAGGCACTCTCCCCCCCCACATTCCAACTGGATGGCTCACACCTCGTCTCCAGAAGCCTGGGTGGACCACTCTCACCTGGGTACCACATGCACTCCTCCCGCACCCATCACCCCAACGATGACCTTCACAGCTGATCAGGTGAGAAGACAGCTGCAGAGACTCCGTGCAGGCAAAGCTGCAGGCCCAGATGGTGTGAGCCCCAGGGTCCTGAAAGCCTGTGCCCCCCAGCTAAGTGGAGTACTCCATCATGTCTTCAACCTGAGTCTTAGTCTTCAGAGGGTCCCCGTGGTGTGGAAGACGTCATGCCTCGTTCCTGTCCCGAAGACGCCGCGTCCCAGCGACCCCAAGGACTACAGGCCTGTGGCCCTGACATCACACATCATGAAGACCCTGGAAAGACTCGTCCTGGAACAGCTCCGGCCCATGGTCCAACCACTTCAGGATCCCCTTCAGTTCGCCTACCAGCCCCGTCTTGGAGTGGACGATGCCATCATCTACCTGCTGAACAGAGACTCCTACTACCACGATGCACCACAGAGCGACACAGGAAATCATTCCTGCCTGTCGCCATCAAACTGTTAAACTCAGCACTGTGACGGACACACTCACTTTATATATACAATGTATATATTGATTTTTTAGACATGTACATACCTGCATTTTAAATTTTCTTAAAAAACTTGAATACACTTGTAAATACCTGTACTTTGAGATTTTAGTTTTTTTGTTTATCCTATCCTTATTTGTTTATCCTATTTTTATACTCCGCACTTTTCTCCTTTCTTGGTCGGGAATACTGCATGTGCAATGCCTGTAAGTACAAGAATTTCCCTTCAGGGATAAATAAAGGAATTTCTGATTCTGATTCTGATCCTGTTCACCTTATACATGCTCCCTCTAGGAAATATTATTCAGAAACATGACATAAACTTTCATTGTTATGCTGATGACACTCAGCTGTACTTGTCCTTAAAGTCTGAAGAAACAGAGCCGTTAGCCAGACATGTCTTAAGGACATAAAGGACTGGATGACCTCCAATTTTTTATTATTAAACTCAGACAAAACTGAGATCATTGTTCTAGGCCCCAAACATCTTAGAACTAGAATAGCTGATAATATTGTCTCTCTGGACGGCATTACTTTGGCCTCCAGTACGACTGCGAGGAACCTCGGCGTTATCTTCAATCAGGATGTGTGATTTATCCATCACATTAAACAGATCTCTAAGACCGCCTTCTTTCACCTCCGTAATATTGCTAAGATTAGGAGCGTCTTCTCTCAGAGTGATGCTGAAAAACTTGTCCATGCTTTCCTTACTTCTAGGCTGGATTACTGCAACTCACTATTGTCAGGATGATAATAAATTACTCTGTTAATAGCCTGCAGCTGATCCAGAATGCAGCAGCTAGAGTTTTAACAGGAATCAGTAGTAGTTTCTGAATAATATTTCCTAGAGGGAGCATGTATAAGGTGAACAGGATCGGCCCAAGCACTGAACCTTGTGGAACACCGAGTCTAACCCTTATATATGAAGAGGAAGCATTATTAACGTGAACAAAGTGAAATCTATCGGCGGGGTGGTTCTCCCTTGCAGGCCAAAATTGAACTGAATAGAATTAATAGGATAGTGATTTTCCACAGCACATAAAAAATACATGAATGATACAGCAGTTCATTATAATTTCATTATTCTAATTTCAGTTTTGTGAAATGTTAAAATCATATTGAGATGGTATCAAAAGTGAAACTAAACAGATGAATCGCATGAAAATTTCAAAAATTTTCATGAGTTGAGATTTTGTTTTACTTGTCTTTTTAGTAATGTCATTCTCATGTTGTTAACTGCTTTCCTGCCTGTACAACATCCATTGCACGTCTGCCCGTCCTGGGTGAGGGATCCCTCCTCTGTTGCTCACCCTGAGGTTTCTTCCATTTTTTTCCTGTTAAAGGTTTTTCTGGGAGTTTTTCCTTACTCGATGTGAGGGTCGAAGGGCAGAGGATGTTGCTGATGTTATGTTAAGCCCTTTGAGACAAACTGCTTGTAAAAATGGGCTATACAAATAAAGTTGTCTTGTCTTGTCTGGTCCTTTCCTGGAACACCTCCCACCCACTGGTTCAGATATGTGGATGACACTTGGGTCTAGATCAAGACCCAGGAAGTGGAACGATTCACAGATCACATTAACGCAGTGGACCACAACATCAAGTTCACACAGGAGGACTCCAGTGACAACCATATGGCCGTTTTGGACTGCACAGTTCACGTTGAAGATAACAGAAGCCTTAATGTGGAAGTATACAGGAAACCCACACACACACAGACCAGTGCCTACTGTTTGACTTACACCATCCACTGGAACACAAGATGGGAGTCATCAGAACCCTGCATCACAGAGCTGAGACAGTCCCCACCAGCTCAGCAGGACAGATGAAGGAACAACAACACCTCAAGTCAGCCCTAAAAACATGTGGCTACCCCAACTGGGCACTCATCAAAGCCACAAAAAGAAGACCCACCAACAATAAAAAGGACAACCACAGGAAGAGGAGTAACATTGTCATTCCTTATGTGTCAGGATTATCAGAATCAGATTATCAGAAAATTTAGAAGAATTTCCAACAACCACGATATCCCGGTCCATTTCAAACCCATGATTACACTTAGACAGAAACTGCTCCACCCCAAGGGCAAAATCCCCAGGGAAAAACAGAGCAATATCATATATGCAGTCCAGTGCAGTGAAGAATGCTCAGATCTGTACATTGGTGAAACAAAACAACCACTCCACAGAAGAATGGCACAACACAGGAGAGTCACCTCCACAGGACAAGACTCAGCGGTCCACTTGCATCTCAAGGAAATGGGACATTCCTTTGAAGACAACAATGTCCACATTCTAAATACAACATAAAATGAGTAACATATAATAATATAATAAGAAGAAGCATGCAAGTAAGTAAACAATGCAAATAGTCAGCAGGTGGATCATGACAGTGTGGTATAATTTCTGATAGAGTTGTGATGTGCTAAAGGATGTAATACGCCATGCCTTGTATATGAAGTAGTCATGCTGTTGTGATTTAAGAATTTGATTTGATTTAAGAAAGTGTGAACTCTGTCTATGTAGAAAACTCTGTCTATGTAACTTCATTATAACTTCTGTAAACCTAAAAAGAGTATTTCATTGTAACCTTGCATAAAACAATTATTTTTTTAAAAAAATACCATTACTAAAGGCCAAGAAATAATGGTGTCTGGGACTAGCAATAACTTAGCTGGAAAAGAGGCCTGAGGAAGAGAAAAACTGGTGAAATTTGTCTTTAGAAAATTATTAAAAATACGGCAATTCAGTGCAATTCAATTTATTTACATAGCGCCGCTTTCCAATTAGAGCAGATCTAGACCAAAGGACATGTCCTGGTCAAACATAACTATTAACTACTACTACTAACTAACTAACTATGCATAATCAAGTTTTTAGCTCAGATTTTTGTCAAATGTAAATGAATTAGACAGAAAACATGGATTGACCTCTATGTCTCTCAAATACCAGCTGATCACAGATCAAGTACTTTTTGCACTGTTTTCAGTGAGAAAACATGAGTTTCAGCATTTTAAGTACAGTCTTCTCACAGAGCTGTTCACAATAAAGTTTTTAGCTTAAATTTAGTCAAACGTGACTGAATTAGACAGAAAACATGGTTAGACTTCTGCGTCTCTGAAATTCCAGCTGATTAAAGAACAAGTACTTTCTTTTCCCTCTTTCCAGTCATCTTGTCCCTACCTGGGCCGTAAAAAGACTTTTGTCTGGGGACTGTGTTTGTCTTTGTTTTGTTTGTTTTTTTATTGGCTGCACGGTGATGTCAACAACACGCACGCTATCGGTCATTGAATTTCTTCTACTGATCATCTGTCTTCAGCAGCAGTGTTGTCGGCCACAGTGGCCATGCTGGCCCAGCGATGAGTTCTTCACCAACGGGCGGCCCACGGGTGGGTGGCCAAATCCGAGGACCAGCTGTTGGACTACGAAGAAAAAGATAAAAGAGAAAACAGCACAGACAACAACAATGATGATGGCGTCATCTTCATGAAGAAGAGGAGCAGGATGAGGAGGTCCCGGGATTCATGCCTACGCTCACACCCACGTCATCACCTCCAAGTTCCACCTCTTCCTCCCATCTTCAGAAGAAGCAGAAACAACAGCAGAAGAATGTCAGGCTTGGGCTTGGAGCAGGACTCAGATGCAGAGACTCAATTAAAAAGGATCAGACTTTATTGACAATGTCTGAGACAAACCTCTTGGCAGAGTGAAAAAACAATGAGGCTATGAAATTATCCTAACGTGCGTTTTTCCTGAGGAAGAACACACAGCTATGAAACATCAACAAAACAGGAGAAAAGAAAACAAAGAATGAAAAACGCTCCCTAGAGAGGAATAAATCTACAATCTAAGGTGATTAATCTAAGAACAAAAAAGGAAAGGAAAAAACTATGACTAAATTTAACTAGAACTAAACTGGGTTATAAAATGTAAAACAAAAAATCACTCCTAAAGAGGACACTACTAAGAGCTTACAATGCAGGATACAAGGCTATAGCTGTGGCTAGAAGAGCTGGCGTGATCACTCAAAGGACGAAACACACTGGCACAAGGCAAGGGAAACGCAGACTATTTCAAACACATGAGGGTAATGGGAAACAGGTGGATACGATCGGGTAATCGGGGAGACAATCAGACTGGAGACACAAGGAAGGGCAAGTGACCTTGTGACGAGAGGACAGTTACTCTTAAAAATAAAACAGGAAATGATGAGACAAAGAACCCAAAACAAGACAACACCTCACCGCGGTGACATACTTTTAAAATGGATAACATGCAAGGCTATACAAGTGTTGCAGAGTTTAAAAAAGAGTGGATTGAGGAAGAGGATGACATGAAACCCAATTACTGATTCAGCTGAGTGGACTGCTCATAGAAACTTGCTTGACAGCATCTTTGTGTTACAATAGGCTGTTGCCCTATGACTGTTTTCCAGTGGTTGTTTCCTGCATTAACAGTGCACTGGCAAATCTACAGTGTTCTGCCACATAGAAATGGAATGGTTTGCCATAATCTGGGGTGCCTAATGTAGAGGCTGATTGCAAGTTCTCTTTTAAGGCCATAAATGCATGTTTTGTGTCATTTTGTGTCATTTCATTCCATTTGAACTGAATTTTTAGCTTATCCTGTTGCTTTGATCATTGTTCAAAATGGTGCTGTTTTAAGAGCATAGTCATAAGCCCACTGGAGACAACCCTGATTTACACAAGAGGGACAACGTCTTTCCAACTGTTGCGATTGTGGAACTTTTACTATAGCTTCCACCTGTGATTGTGTGATACACATTTTGTGATCACACAGTTTCCTGCCTAGATATTCAGCTTCTTTGTGAGAGAGCTGCATTTTATCTTTTTTCACCTTATGACCTCCCTGGCCTGATAGTTGCAACACATTTACTAGGTTTTGTTCACATTGTTCTTTTGTGGGATTGCTAATGAGCAGGATATTAACATATTGAATGAGAGTGCTCTCTATGTTCAGATGCTGTAAATGTTCTGACAGTACTTTGTTGAAAATGGATAGACTTTCGGAGCTAATCTTGTATATATCAACTGATGACCTCCGTAGGTGAATGCAAAAAGGATTTGGGAGTCTGGATGTAGTGGCACACAAAAGAATGCTGAACACAAATATATCACTGTGTAGCACTGAGTTTCTGGAGAAATGCTTGACACAATATGCATGGATCTGGCATAATTGGTGTCTCATCCACCATTACATTTATTACCCTCAGATCATGAACCAATCCATAGATGTTTGAACATGTTCTCTTACATAACAAATTTGTCCCTGGTTTCAGGTTGATGTGTGCTAGTTGTGCTGATTTGACCATCCCTACATCTATTTTATGTCGCGACAAGCATTCTGGTATTTGCTGTAATGGTGTGTGCTTGTCTGTAAGTGACATTGTTGGTTTCTTGTTATCTAACAAGACTCTTTTTGCTATTCTTTGATCATGGGTTTTATTTGCTATTCTAATAAACTTTCTGTCACTTGAAATATGAATTTGTGAATTGAGTGTTGAAAGCCACTTCTGAACTTACAATGCTTCTCTTACCACTTGTTTATGGCCTTCTGGAATCATTAATGTCACATGTGGACCGGAACATATTATTTGAAACAAAGACATCAACTGCAATTGTAGTGTGATCGCTGCTGTCACACCCTTGTGGTCCCAGATGATGTCTTACCTCCTCATATTCAGCTTCTTCTCTGTTTGTTCTTTTCTTTGATTCATAACCATCAAGCTGCTTTCATTTCCATTCGGTCCATAAAGTTCCATGGGCTAGTCTTCCATGGAATGTCCCCTGTCTCTAGTATTTCTGTCTTAGTCAAAATATATTGAAGTTCTCTTATTGTTTTCTTTTGTTAGGTCAGGAGTAGACATCAACAGCCCCCCACGGTTGCTTTTAAACCTTTCTGTAGCCACTGATTTCAGTGCCTCATGCATCTGTTCCCTGTCCTCAATATCTTATGTGTTCATCTGCTTTGTTACCCCTTCATCTTCAGTGTTATGTGAGTATGGCTTTGCTTGCTATGACAACTCCCTGTAATAAGGTACTTCAGGTGGCCAGCTCTATCCACTGTTCTCCTCTTAATCCCTACTATGGTTATCTTTCTCTCAAGTACAAAGTCTCCCCTTTTTACTCGTGTGACTGGAACTTTCACTATGCTCACTTCCACTGTAGTTTGTCAGCAGGTATTGTCCTACCCTAAATGAATTTTTGTCATAGGGTGGTGGATTTATTGGCCATGGAGGTGAGTGTGGTCTGAAAATGGATAGATGACATCAGAATCAGCTTTTGTCAGAGTCACTGACTTTATTTTGCATAAATATCCATCCAGTCAAAAACTAATCGTACCACTGATACTCTCTCTATCACACAAAAAACACTACAAGCTAAAAATGGCTTGATCCACAGTCTTTTAATTGTCAGTTAGACTGCATAAAACAGTAATGCAGTTCTTCCTTAGAAGAAGCGCGACGATGAAATCTACTAGAGAAAAGAAACAAAAGAGCTATTAAGATTACCGAGGGAAATATCTACTCTATCTACAACTGAAAACGCTCCCATAGGAGGAAAGAAAAACTAGAAAAGAAAAACTAACTGGAGAACAAAAAATCATTCGCAAAGCTGAAGACAAAACTGCTATCTACAAAGATAACTACTAACAATCAGGTAATCGGGAAGACAGACTGGAGACACATGAGGAAGGGCAAGTGACCTGAAATGAGAGGAGAGTTACTTTTCAAAATAAAACAGGAAATGACGAGACATAAAACCAAAACGAGACAATACCTCAGTGTGTGACACTAAATACACATCCAAATCTTGTTTGTCCTCCCTACCAGTAGTTGGCAGACAAGCAATATTTTAATTCTAACCCAAAATCACTGCATGTTCACATTCAAAGTATCTGAGGTAATTGAAGTTGAAACTTGCTTGCTTACAGCGCTAATTGGAGTACATGCTGAGGCATTCCTGTCTAAAGTTTTGAAGTAAAGCGTTGCAAAAACAGAAAATCCTGAGAAATCTGTTGACAGTTGAAGGTGTTTTATGTCAGCCATTTTCTGATTCTGACTCTGAAAGAGAAAATCTGACTCTAAAGGAGATAATCTGCCTTTAGATCTAACAACATAGAATATGATGATGTGTCCATGCATGGAAGCCATGCATCTATGTGTAGCGATAGTGTACATGAACAAAATGATCCTACCAAATGTTGAGGTGGCAAGGATGTACGACATTGACTGTAGCTTGAACTACTTTCAAGCTATAGTCTTTTAAAATCTTGGTGTCAAAAACCAAATATTAAAAGAAACAACAAAACAAAAACACCCTGGCATCTAAAGGATCAATGGAGCTATGGCTCTCTGTCAGTCTGGCTGCAGTGCTGAGGTTTTCCTTATTTTCCTCTGTTAATACTGAGTAATAGGCTGCTCTTGCATTTCATAGAGCCTTCCTAAACTATATAGGCGAAAGTATAGGGCCACCTGACCATTGCATTGCATCTCTTCTGGGAAGGCTTTCCACAAGATTTTGGAGTGTTTTTGAGGGAATTTGTCTGTCTGCTCAGATTTCCAGTCATCCTCCTGAGTGACTGCTTGTGTGCAAGCTTCAAACCTGCTCTGACCAATGGTTTTTGCCCCTAAGCTATCTCAAGTCTCCTGCATCATCTTTCCTCTTCCCCATGGGACGTACGCTCATGGTCTGCGGTTCTCCTGTTCCCCATCCAACAATTTGGTCAAGGATAGAGCCAAGTTTTCTTACTATTTTTTCTGCTGGACTAAGTTATTTGTTGTATTATTGTATTTGTATTTGCTGGGACTAGCCTAGTCAAGCGAGCATGAACTGATGAAGCCTCTTGGATGAGAGGTGAAACGTCTTCAAAGACAAATAACTAAGTCCAGTTGCATTCGATTGAATTTCCTTGAGATATCTGCTTGTGTAGGTAACTTTCATAGGGAAATATAGAAAAATGCTACCATGTCATTGTACTTCATCTGACAAATGGACCAAAGCATGCACATTACAATAATTTCTATATCTATTTTATGTTTTATCAAAGTAATTGACAATAGATCTTGGTACAGTAAGTTGTGAGTATACTGTGTGTGGCAGGATAGTCAAGCACTTACAAGAGCAATAACAGAGAAAAGTAGCATGAAAGCACTTCCTGTCCCAGTAATACAAGTCAAAAACCATTTTAATTCAGCGGCCTGCCAATGTTTCAGTTCCCTCAGCAATATGTACTTTATCGCAGCTTCTAATCTACATTGTTCTTCCTGAGCCCTCTCAGGAAGTACAAGCGCTGCTGTGCCTACTTGATGACGGACCTGGTGTTGATGGACCAAGTGAGGTCGGCTGAGATGGTGGTGTCCAGGAAGGTGAAGCTGTGGACCCTCTCCAAGCAGTCACCGTTGATGTAAAGTGGGGGTGGGTCTGCTCTGTGCTTCCTGAAGTCCAGGATGATCTCCTTAGTCTTGGTAGTGTTTAGGATGAGGTTGTTGGCCTGACACCACACAGACAGATTCAGGACTTCATCTCTGAAGGCAGATTCATCATGAATATCAGTGCCACATCCTGTGCTTGCAGAGTGAGTGGTTTGGAGCTGCGAACAAAGGTTTAATGGTCACCTAACAAAGAAGAAACTAAACAAACCAAATGCATATAATGTAGAGGGTCACCATGTCAAAATTAAGGTGGCCCCTCATGGTAATGGCTCACATAAACCTTGTTTTCTAAATTATACAGTTGTTTGAGCATAATATGTGGGTTTGTCATGCATCTGTTATTCCAGGTCATGACTGGTTTGTTCATGGGACCATTCAGTAGACCAAAGATATGTGTGGAGTTCTGGAGAACTGACACAACTGCGAACCGACCAGAGAGAGAGCAGGGCCCGAAGGCAAGACTCTGGAGACTTCAGTCAAACTTACAAGATGTTTGGTCTACAGGTAGGCAGGCAGGAGAGGCAAGCAAATCAGATGGGTGAAAAAAAAAACACACAACAAAAACCAAGAAAGCAGACCCAAGAAATTTCTGGTAAAAATGACATAACAGAAGAGTATACGAACAGAAGAGTGTATGCAGGCATACAAAGACACTCATTCATTCATTCATTGTTGGAGCTATACAGAAACATTCAGTCCAATGAATGTTCAGCAGTGTTACAGAGTGATGTTTCTTTTACCTCAACAATCTTAGGCTTAGTATAGGCAGTGGTGTTGCATGGAAACTTGTTTCCCACGGAGAGCACACAAACTGAACAACACCAAACTTTTCATTTTGGCCTGTATCAACTTAAATCATGGGATTAATATTTGTTGGTGACAACTGATATGATATAACGTTTCATATTTTTACAAGCCACAGTACCAACTAAAAGTGGTACTATGTTGGTGAGCTCAAGTCATTCACATCAATGCACCCAAATATTTTTCCCGTTGTCACATTGTAATAAAATGGTTGCACTGTAGATACCTGTCTTTATTTTCTTTCTTTTCAAAAAGAAATACATGTACGTTTATTTAATTTTTTTCTGGTCTAGACCTGCTCTATTTGATATGAAAGTGTCATGAGATAGGTTTTGTTGTAATTTATCCTTATATAAATAAAAACAATTGAACTGATTTTTTTTTTTTAAATGATGCATCTGTGGAACATTGTCAATATTTAACAAAATGTTTGGATAAATCAATATAAAACTTTATGACAATGACAAAATATGTCACTTTAATCTTAATCTTAATCTTTAATAGTAGTGGCACGAGGAAACAGGCAGACTATATGGAACACAGTTGCATATAACATCAGTGTATCTTAATGTGATTTAATTAAATGAAAAAAAAAATCAGATATATACTGATCTTAAGCCCCACTGGTTTTGGTGTATTTGTTGTATCGATTACGTTTAATAATGTTAATGTTATTAATACAATCCTAAGTTCACACAATAGTTTGATATCCTTCGTTATCCTTAAACTAGTTTCAAGCATCTTTGGTTGAATCTCATACACTCCCCAGAGCCTTGCCACCAGGGAGCTTCTTTATACCTGAACAACTTCTGCCATGGCTTCATGGTAGTCCGTGTATTTCATAAATAGTATTATAGCTTAAATGTTTATTGTGGGGCAGCACGCTGGTGCAGTGGTTAGCACTGTTACCTCATAGCAAGAGGGTCCCAGGTCTGATACTGGTCCAGACCCTTCTGTGTGGAGTTTGCATGTTCTCCCTGTGCCTGTGTGGGTTTTCCCTGGGTACTCTGGTTTCCTCCCACAATCCAAAAACACGCACATGAGGTTAATTGGCTACTCTACATTGCCAATAGGCGTGAGTGTGACGGATAAACTGTATAGAAAATGAATGAATGAATGTTTATCGTGTTAATGGTTAACAACATACCAATTCATCTTCATTCCTGTCTATGTTTAAGGCTAGGGCATACAATAAAAATGTCAGGATGACATTCTTAAAGAGGGAGAGAGTGTGAGAGGTCCACGATACCCAGAAGATGGTTGCTATTAACTCTTCGTGTTTGCTGGGTTTATGAGGGACCCCACCACTATATTTTCTTTTATGTAAAGTATACGGTATAATTAAGTAAATTGAATTTGTGTCTGTGTTCCAAAACACTTACATTACGTGTTTTAACTACAAAGTTATTTTATGCAGTCCAAATATGTGGGAAAGTGCTGCATGTTTTTTTTTGTCACCAGATGGTAGCTGTAAGCAAGCAGCATGAAAAGGTTAGAGAAGAGCTACATTTTGTGTGTGAAAATGGGCAGCAGAACAAAACTGCAGGCAAAGATAAGACTGGGAAGATACTGTATGTTGACTGTTTTTCCAGTTGAGAAGATAAAGTCACTTCAAGTGGAAACACGTCCCAGCATCTGACTGCAGACAGTGACTGACAGCAACATAGTGACATATCCTGCATGTCAAGAGCAATGATTTTAGAATGTAATGTTTTTTTTAGATAGCGCCCCCTGGCATCGGAGATATAAGCCCTGTGACAAGATGCTCAGCTCTCCCCTACTGCGACTGAGCTGCGGAGGAGGAGTTTGATGTAATCACGTCCAGCCAGAGGACATTCAACTCAGGGTGTATAAGCGTACCGTAGACCTATAGGAAAGGTACTGTTATCAAACACAGAAGCAGAGAGCGAAGACCCGCTATACATTCTGTCCGATTTTTTGTTCCATAACGTCATGAACACGTAACGTCAGACAGTAGGCTAGCCCTATTTTTTTTCTTTTGTCCTTTGCTAGGCTACCGTCTTTTCCTGCTGTTATATAATGCTCGCAGTCATTCAGAATGTGGTACAAAAGTGATGAAGATGGATATGAATCCAATAAAACAGGTGAGATTTCCATAAGATAGCCATGTGGGATGGGAAGGTGATGGCGTGCTGCACCCACTGATTGTTTTTTTTACGGAGCAGCTAGTACAGTAGTTAGCGTATGGGAGCACCTAGGATATTATGCTATGACTGTGCTAAAACGTTGTATCAACAACTCGAGAACACGCAAAAGAAGTGTGTCTTAGTTTTTCAGCCGTTCCTTGTTCTGAGGTATTATACAAGACAGTTTGTCAAGTTGCAGTTTAAGCGAACAGACTTAACGCTACACAAAAAAATAACAGCAATTGAAATTACAAACGATAGGAAAGCTATGTGACTAAACGAGTTAATCTTTACATGTATCACAGTACAGCAAAGAGAATATAAAAGGGATATATAATGGAAATAGGTGTAATGCACTGTCATATTGTACATTATGCAAAAGTCGTGAAAAGCAAAAGCGTTTTTAATTAGGCTGTTACTATTATCGATGTGTGGTCATGCAGTTCATGGATTCTTGAATGTATGCATTAAGTATTATAAGTATAAGTGAGCAATATATACAATAATCATCTTGTTAATTGCCACAAATTTCCTAAGGGAGTCCTGTGGTGTTGACTATATGTACATTAACATAGACTGAATTACCAGGTCTCTAAACTCTGTTTATAGCTGTTACAAGGTGACAAGAGCCCATATGTTGCAAGCACATTTTAAAGCATCCCAATGTATTTTTAGTGATATTTTTAATCTTTGTTAGATAATGCCTGAAAATTATTGGTATTATTAAGCTATTAGTATGTTCTGATGTTTCCTCGGGGGATCCAATAAATGCTCATGTTCTTGCTTTATTGAATACTTCATTGAGAGCTTTACCATCATAACCTTGCAGAGTTTTTCCCCAGGAAAGTTGTTAGGCCAGATGGCAAGCATCTTTTGACTTGTTCATGCTGAATAATACTTCTGATATTTAAATAAATTAAACTTAAACCTTTCATATTAATAAATTCTAAACGATTAAAAATAGAGTTTACTGTGGACTGACTTTAAAGAAGCAGTGGGATCAGACTTAAAAATCTGTGAGGATTAGGCAGACTGGGATGCAAACACCTGTAAAAGCAAATTAGGCTTGATATGAATGCCAGGAGGCCTGTTCTACAAAGCAGGATTTGCTGTTAGTGAAGTAACTTCAGGGTTAACCCTGGATCTTCAGTGTTACAAAGGTGGTTCACTTCTTACCTGGGTACATCGCCATGGTAACCAGTGCTGCATACATAACCTGCTCATGCTTCTACAACAGTGATTGGTGCACTCAAGCTTTAACGTGTACCTCATATGAAGATCCCTCTGTGAATTTTTCTTCTGTTTTTGAACCCATGTCTTTTTGACACTGCAGAGGTAGCAGATGAAACTGTAAAACACATGTCTTAAGTATACATAAGGAACATATTCATTAAAACTGATTTGGCACTAATTTGGAATAAATGACAGGAAGCAGCTCTCCTTACTTTTATCACTACTGCTAACCTCTTTTACCAACTACACAAGAAACCTGTGTTCTTTCTTTTTTCTTTATTTAATTATTTTCATTGCATGCTTAATTGAACATTTGGAAAAAGGTTCTACATAGAAAGAGAAAAACAGATAGGAGTAATTTTATTTGTCAGTATATAATTCAAAAAGTAATAAGAAATAGGCATTTATATGTTCTCATGTTGTATCTATTAAACCTGCAGAAAATGTGCTATATTTTGATATGTAAAGATATCTGGACATGAAATGACCTATATTCGAATATGACATTTAGGTGTCACACAGCCTGTGTAGCTGCGCTATCACGGCATTTTCTATTCCATTTGTATTTTCTTTAATATTATTTATTGTATTTAATTTGAAAACTTTTAAAACTGCATTTTATCATAAGTCAACTGATTACATTCCAGCCATTCTAATGCTTTATTTGCCAAAAATACGTTTAAGCACACATTGTTGGTGGGTTACTTTGTAATTGGGACAGCGTATTTCTGCTGTTTATGTCAGGATCTTGCTGCTGTCATAATGTTCCAAAGTCACAAAATCTTGTCCCAGAGTAACAATGCTGCTGTACATTATCTACTAAGCAACCTAAATACAAATTTCTGAACATAATAAAAAAATGCGAGGGTGACAGTATTTAAGTTGTTTCTTACTCACAATGAGTATAACTGAATCAAATATTGTCGAGCAGCCCGCCGGATAACCCCAGTTATTTTTACGGAATGACTTGTCTCACAGTTAGCCTTTGAAAAATTGTTGTTTTAGGCTCCAGTAGTGGTGGCTGTCCAGGATGGGTCCATGGTCAGGAATCAGTCTGGTATAACAACCCACCTGGGCCTGGGAACAATATATATGGTGGGCGCCGACTCAGCACGGTGTCTGACAGTGATACTGGCATTGGCACTTACTGCTCTGACAGCGTGGAAGGTAGGATGTCCTGTCAATTTATTCTGCATTCTTTATAAAAGGTTCAGTCAGCAGGTTTTATCACTTGAATCAAAGATGAAAGAATTTTTTAAACTGTACTACTTGAACAAACTACGATTGAAGCTGTGTATATTACTGGCAGCAGGATGTCTTGCTGGGTGAGTGCTGAAGTTGAGGTGTCCCCACCGGTGCATTGGAGACCCCAGTGAATCAATGTATACATAAATGCTGTAAAAAGTGAATTTTATACATATACATGTATACACAGTCACATTACTGTGAAAATATAAATATAACAAAATGATGACAGAAACTAATTTGTTGTGCATGGGGATCCAGTCTGGATGATTGAACGGCAGTACAACGTTATGAGGCATTTACAGGCATTATGAAGCCCTTACCTTTTCAAGAATTTCCCCTTGGGGATAAATAAAGTATCTATCTATAAAAGAATTCTGATTTTTCTAGATGAGCACAACTAGATGAGCTAACTACGGGCGAGAGGTGGGGTACACCTTGGACTGGTTGCCAGTCAATCACAGGGCTGACACACAAAGACAGACAACCACACACTCTCACACTCACGCCTATTGGCAATGTAGAGTAGCCAATTAACCTAATGTGAATGTTTTTGGGATTGTGGGAGTAGGAAGCCAGAGTACCTGGAGAAAACCCATGCAGGTACATGCATACTCCACACAGAAGGGCCCAGACCGAGATTCGAACCAGGAACCCTTTTGCTGTGAGGCGACAGTTCTAACCACTGTACAACTCTTGTGTTTTTAAAGAGTGGTCAGACAAGACAGGATTTGGGGGAAAAATATTAAGGTGGACAACCTCAATGCCATAGGTTAGCACCAGGTTTAGAATATGATTAAAAGAGTGAGTGGGTTTATTTACCCTCTGAGAGAAGCCAATTGAGTCTACCAGTGATTTGAATGCAGAAGCTGGACAGTCATTTTCAACATCCACATGAATGTTAAAGTCTCCCAGTATGATTACTTTGTCTGAGTTTATTGCCAAGTATGATAGAAAGCGGTGGTAAGAGTGGTTTATCTGCTCTCCAGTCTGGGTGTGAGAAGCTAAGAGTAAGAGTTTCAAATGAGTTGTATTTAGCAGTAGGTTTGGGGTTAATATGCAAATGTGACTGACTAACTGCTGCCACTCCTCCTCCTCTACCACTATTTCTGGGAACTTGGTAGTTAATGTAGTACAGAGGGGTTGATTCATTTCAACTGATAAATTCATTGTGCTGCAACCAGGTTTTTGTGAGTGACATTACATCAATATGGTGATTACATATGAGATCATTTATTAACAGAGATTTGGATATGAGGGACAGAATATTTAAGAAACCACATTTAATAATTAACTTGGATTGGTTAGCCATAGTAGTTGGTTTGATTTTAACTTGGATTTTTTTCACAACTTTTTTTCACAATTCACAACAGTTTCTATGGGGTGTGAATAGGGCTGACAGAATAGGAGTGACAGTACAAAAAGGAGCCTGCAGTGGTCTGGACTCTGGGTGGTTGTCATGGTTTTGGGTGGCATACATAATTTACTATGTTCACAGACAAGAGAGTTGCCCCATCCAAAGTAGGATGGATGCCATCTTTACTAACCAGACCAGGCTTTCCTCAGAGAGTTTTCCAGTTGTCTATAGTGGCGACATTTGCTGAACACCATCTAGACATCCAGCGATGGAAGACCAAATGGGGAATTATGTCGTCACTAGCCAGATTGGGACACTCACATCCCAAAAAAAGTCTGAGGAAGAGCTTGATATGTCAAAAACAAAAGCTCTTTAAATAGGAGCATTTCAGTATGCTGATCTCTCTCCTTATCAGCTCTTAATCACTGTCCCATCATTAAAATAAGATAAGATAGGCCATTATTAGTCCCACACTGGGGAAATTCACAATTAGGGCATCTGATTATCATTACATTTGTGTATTCCATTATATTAATGTGTTGCACAGATGTGTTGTTGTGGTATGTATGTATTGACAATTTAGCTTTATTATTTCAGCTGTAACCCTGGCCGTATCAAACAGACTTGGAAGCAAATAACTATGTGTGAAAGATGTTGGTCATTATTATCACAGTTAGCTATTAAAACTACACTGTGTCTTGGATACTGTATGGAAACTCAGTGTACCTACATCTACAAAATCAGACTGTTTGCCAGTTTCTAAACAAGGGAATGCATTGTTAGCTGATATCACATTATATGGACCACCAGACCACTGTCAGCACATTGTAGAGGTACTGTGTAAAAGGGCACAATCACCTAAACCAGGGGTCAGCAACCCAAAATGTTCAAAGAGCCATATTGGACCAAAAAAACAAAAAACAAATCTGTATGGAGCTGCAAAAAATGAAAAGCCTTATATTCAATTCAATTCAGTTTACATAAACTTCTGTGTGGACACCATTGTCCCAACCACAACGGTAAAGTGTTACCCCAACAACAAGCCGTGGGTAACCAAGGACATCAAAGCCATCCTCAACAACAAGAAGAGGGCTTTCAGAGCAGGCTATAGGGAGGAGGTGAGAGCTATTCAGCGCACCCTGAGAATAAAGATCAGGGAGGCAAAGGAGAGGTACCGGAGGAAGCTGGAGTGGAAACTCCAGCAGAACAACACGAGAGAGGTGTGGAGTGGCATGAGGACCATCACAGGTTACGGGCCAAACAGCGGAGGAGTTGATGGCAGTGTGGAACGGGCGAATGAGCTGAATCAGTTTTTTAACAGATTCGACACAGGGACCCCAATTCACATTTCAAACGACTCCTCAGCAGTACGGTTGCAGCAACCAGCCACTCCAGCCTCTCTCCCTCCACCCACATTCCATCTAGATGGCCTCGCTCACACCTCGTCCCCAGAAGCCTGGGTGGACCACTCTCACCTGGGTACCACAAGCACTCCTCCCCCACCCATCACCCCAACGATGACCTTCACAGCTGACCAGGTGAGAAGACAGCTGCAGAGACTCCGTGCAGGCAAAGCTGCAGGCCCAGATGGTGTGAGCCCCAGGGTCCTGAAAGCCTGTGCCCCCCAGCTAAGCGGAGTACTCCATTATGTCTTCAACCTGAGTCTGAGTCTTCAGAGGGTCCCCGTGGTGTGGAAGACGTCATGCCTTGTTCCTGTCCCGAAGATGCCGCGTCCCAGCGACCCCAAGGACTACAGGCCTGTGGCCCTGACGTCACACATCATGAAGACCCTGGAAAGACTCGTCCTGGAACAGCTTCGGCCCATGGTCCAACCACTTAGGATCCCCTTCAGTTCGCCTACCAGCCCCGCCTCGGAGTGGACGATGCCATCATCTACCTGTTGAACAGAGTCTACACTCACCTAGACAAGCCGGCAAGCACTGTGAGAATCACGTTCTTCGATTTCTCGAGTGCGTTTGACACCATCAGGCCGGCTCTGCTGGCTGAGAAGCTGACAGCGATGCAGGTGGATGCCCCACTGGTGTCCTGGATCGCAGACTATCTGACGGGCAGACCGCAGTATGTACGCCTGAAGTGCTGCCTGTCAGATGAAGTGATCAGCAACACCGGGGCTCCACAGGGGACTGTCCTCTCTCCCTTCCTCTTCACTATTTACACCACAGACTTTACGCACTGCACAGAGTCCTGCCATCTTCAGAAATTTTCTGATGACTCTGCAGTGGTTGGGTGTATTACTGGTGGGGATGAGAGAGAGTACAGGACGGTAGTGGACAACTTTGTCACATGGAGCGGGAAAAACCACCTACAGCTCCATGTGACAAAGACCAAGGAACTGGTGGTGGACCTGAGGAGGACTAAGGCTCCAGTGACCCCTATCAACATCAAAGGGGACACCGTGGAGGTGGTGGAGGAGTACAAATACCTGGGGGTGTACTTAGACCACAAACTGGACTGGTGCAAGAACGTGGACATGGTCTACAGAAAGGGCCAGAGACGCCTCTACTTTCTGAGGCGGCTGAGGTCCTTCAATATCTGCAGGACGATGCTGAGGATGTTCTACGAGTCGGTGGTGTCCAGTGCCATCACATATGCCGTTGCCTGCTGGGGCAGCTGCCTGAGGGTGAGGGACACTAACAGACTCAATAGAATCAAGAAGGCCAGCCATGTTGTGGGAGAGGAACTGGACTCTCTGACAGTGGTGTCTGAGAGGAGGATGTTGTCCAAAATAAGAACCATACTGGACTTTCCCTCTCACCCTCTCCACAATGTGCTGATCGCCTACAGGAGTTCGTTCAGCAACAGACTCATACTGCCACGATGCACCACAGAGCAACACAGGAAATCATTCCTGCCTGTCGCCATCAAACTGTTAAACTCAGCACTGTGACGGACACACTCACTTGTATATACAATGTACATATTGGCTCTTTTACACATGTACATACCTGTATTTTTAAATTTTTCTTAAAAAATTTGAATACAGTTTTTTGTAAATACCTGTACTTGAGATTTTAGTTTTTTGTTTATCCTATTTTTATACTCTGCACTTTTCTCCTTTCTTGGTCGGGAATACTGCATGTGCAATGTCTGTAAAAACAAGAATTTCCCTCCAGGGATTAATAAAGGAATTCTGATTCTGATTCTGATTCTGATTTATATAGCGCCAATTCACAACAAAAGTTATCTCATGACACTTTCCAATTTGAGCAGGTCTAGACCTCTCTTTAGTTAAATTGTAAATAGAGAGAGTCCAACATTCCCCCTTGAGCAAGCACTTGGCGACCAGCTGAAGATGTGCAGCCATCTGCCTTGACCGGTTGAGAGAGAGGGAGAGAGAGAGAGAGAGAGAGAGAGAGAGAGAGGGGGAGAGAGAGCAGGAGACCAAGAGAGAGAGAGAGAGAGAGAGCACGGGAGAGAGGCAGAGGGGGTGGGGTGTGAGAGAAGGAGCACACAAGCAGAGATGCATAGCAGCAGTAATAATACCAGAAGTATCGGAAATATAGATAATGATAATGACAATGAAGTACACAGAAGGTATTACGGTGATTTTGATAACAAAAGTAGTAACAACAATGGTAGTAGCTGTACAGAGTCGTAACAGATTTAAATCAGATTATGACTAAACAGTAGTAATCGCAGTAGGTTTTGAGCAGGACGACAGCAGGACTGCAGCAGGAGGTCCAGTCATGATCGATAGGAATCTGCGGGACAAGAAAGCACAAGGACTCCAGGGAAGAAGTTGAGTTAGTAATATGCATTAATGGGACATGAATGTGTGCAGAAGGAGAGGGAGAGGAAGAAGGAGCTCAGTGCGTCATGGGAGGGCCCCCGGTAGTCTAAGCCTATAGCAGCATGCCTGTGAATATTCTCATTCATCCAGATCATGGTTATCTCAAGGAAATTCAATCGAATGCAACTGGACTTAGTTATTTGTCTTTGAAGACGTTTCACCTCTCATCCAAGAGGCTTCATCAGTTCATGCTCGCTTGACTAGGCTGGGACTAGTCCGATAGCAGCATAACTAGGGGCCGGCCTAGGCCAGCCCTAACTATAAGCTTTATCAAAGAGGAAAGTTTTTAGTCTACTCTTAAATATAGAGAGAATTTTAAAATCTATCCTGAATTTTACAGGTAGCCAATGTAGAGAAGCCAGAACAGGAGAAATATGATCTCTCATGTTTCCAAGGTGTTTGGGGCCCTAAACAATAACTTCAGTTTTGTCTGAATTTAGAAGTAGGAAGTTGCTGGTCATCCAGGTTTTTATGTCTTTAAGACATGCCTGAAGCTTGACTAGCTGATTTGTTTCATCTGGTTTCATTGATAAGTACAATTGTGTGTCATCCGCATAACAATGAATGTATGGGGGTGTTTCCTAATAATATCACCAATGAGGAGCATATACAGGCTGAATAATATTGGCCCAAGGACAGAACCTTGGAGAACTCCATGACTAACTTTTGTGAGTGTGGACGATGTATCATTAACATGAACAAATTGAAATCGATCTGATAAATAAGACTGAAACCAGCTTAATGCAATTCCTTTGATGTCAATTAGGTGTTCCAATCTGTTCAGTAATATAGAGTGGTCAATGGTGTCAAATGCAGCACTAAGTTCTAACAGTACAAGGACAGAGATAAATCCCTTGTCTGATGCCAGGAGGAGGTCATTTGTGACTTTGACCAATGCTGTTTCTGTGCTATGATGAGCTCTAAAGCCAGATTGAAAATTTTCAAATAAGTTATTGTTTTGAAGAAAGTCATATAACTGATTGGCGACTGTTCTTTCAAGGATCTTGGAAAGAAATGGAAGGTTAGATATTGGTCTGTAGTTGCTTAAAACCTCTGGATCAAGTGTTTGTTTTTTAAGGAGAGGTTTGACTACAGCTACTTTAAAGGACTGGAGTACATAGCCTGTTATCAGGGACAGATTGATCATGTCTAATAGACAGGTGCTAAGTAAGGGTAAAGCTTCTTTGAGAAGGTTGGTAGGGATGGGGTCTAATAGGCATGTTGTTGGCTTGGATGAATATACGAGTGAGTATAGCTGATGGGGATCAATCGGTGAAAAGCAGTCAAGATGATTATCTGTTTCTACTGTTGGTTCTAAGACACTAGTGTTTGATGTTACATCAGTACCAGCTGAGGTCAGTAGGTGCTGAATTTTGTCTCTAATGTTTAAGATCTTGTCGTTAAAAAAGGTTATAAAGTAATTGCTGCTAAGGGTCACAGGGATACAAGGCTCGATAGCACTATGGCTCTCTGTCAGCCTGGCTACAGTGCTGAAGAGAAACCTGAGATTATGCTTGTTATCCTCAATTAATTTTGAGTAATAGGCTGCTCTGGCAGTCCGTAGGGCCTTCCTATATAATCTAAGACTATCTTGCCAGATTGAGCGAGATTCAGTAAGTTTGGAGGAACGCCATTTCCTCTCAAGTTTTTGCACATTTTGCTTTAATTTGCGAACCTCTGTATTATACCAGGGTGCAAGTTTCTTTTGCTTTATGAGTTTCTTTTTTAGCGGAGCAACAGAGTCTAAAGTCGTCCTTAGTAAACTTCCAGCACTGTCCACGAAATGGTCGATTTGAGAGGGATTATTGTATTGTTCACTCGTATGGGGACATGATACTGAAGTTAATGACAATAGAACAGTTTCTTTAAATTTAGCCACAGCACTATCAGACAGGTACCTAGTGTAGGAGTTTTTTCTTGGTGGTATGAAGTCAAATAGTATAAACTCAAAAGCTATTAAACAATGGTCAGACAGAAGAGGATTTTGTTCAGAGACAGTTAAATGTTCTATATCTATACCATATGTCAGAACAAGGTCAATATATATATAAGCCTTATATGAAGGGAACACAGGCTGTAAGTGTATATTAGCTATATTAGCTTACCAAAATGACCAATTTGATGAATGAATCCTTCATGTACTCACCATCTGTGAACGGTTTTCCACGCTTTATTATCTCCCGGGTTGCAACAAAACTAGCAGCAGAAGTGGAGTTTGAAGATGCAATCCACTTCTTAAAAATATCTTTGCGCTCCTCTAATTTCTTCAGAAGTAAAGCAATCGCACTTTTTCTCTCACTCCCAACTGGGTGGTCTGCTGCAAATTTAGCATGCCTTCCCTGGAAATGTCTTTCCAAATTACTCTTTTTGTTATTTGACAACTTCTCATTACAAAGCAAACATGCAGGCAATCCTTCCGCATCAGCAATGAAAGCAAATGATTCGGTCCATTCTTCCTTGAATCCTCTGTTCTCATCAGCGATCTTTCGCTTTTTCCCTTTGGGATCCATGGCCCATGACACACCCGCCGGTTTGTTTACAATAGTCACCTGCGTGGCACCGCGCTGCGCTGAAACGTGTGTCGCAGGCTATGATGCACATCATCGTTGACAGAAATGTTGAAATTTAATATTTATTATAAACATTTTTACAGCACTGGAAAACGTTAAGAATGTTTGTGTCATGTTTGTCCTCCTATAGAAACCATATTAAAACAAAATATATATATTCCCCCCTATTTCTTTCCATTTTCATACATTTTTGAAAAAGCTCCAGAGAGCCACTAGGGAGGCACTGAAGAGCTGCATGCGGCTCCAGAGCCGCGCGTTGCCGACCCCTGACCTAAACTGTAGTGTCCAGGGAGAAAGGCAGACTTCTTCTGTAACCTTGGCTCCCACGGTAATACTTAACTTAACTTCCTGCCAGAGTATGTCCTGCTTCCCCAACAGATATGATAACTCTGCCTCCTCACAGACTCATTGCTGCCTTCACTTTAAACCCCAAGGCCTATGTCTGACACAGAGTAACCCAGCTCACAAGCCTTATATAATGAAAATTCCTTCACACTGTTCAAAATGAGGGCAGAACACAACCATGTTTTTTCTCACAGATGTGCCAGTGCATTAAGTTCCCTTTTACCTACTTTCTTTTACCTTCAATTTACCTGCACAAAAGGAACCAGGCTCCAAAGCTACTTTTTGTTCTCCAACCAGTCAGAAAGCTTGTTACATTCCATGGCTAATTCGTATTGTTTTGCAAGTGCAAGACCCAAAGGTTTAACAGAAAGGCTAAATGGAAAGGCTAAAAAGAGAAGTTAAATGACTAAGCAAATTGAATAGCAAAGGGAGTTGCAAATGTATTTGCAACTATAATCACAAAAGGGAAAGGGAAGTGCCCTTTCAAGTTCCTCAAGCGCCCCTCAATTTAAAATACCAAATTGAATTATAACTTTTTATTAATGGATTTATATTTCATTTGTAAACTTTTTCAGCGAATAGTTGTTGATTAATGAAATACTTTATTAACAATCTTTATTAAGATTGGAGTGATCCAGATAGAGATACAGATAGAGAATGTTTTACTTGATTCTTTTATATTCATATTCATTTAGTGGTCTCTTTCGCCTGTTTATCTTTCTACAGATGACTCCAGTTCCAGTACCGCACCTTTATCTTTACAGCCACTGTTCCAGCATCACCTGGGCCAAGATGATGATGTTATCCCTATTGCCCATACCATACCATCCCCACCCTCCTCACCGTACACCAGTTTTAGAATCCCAGCCAGTACCACAAGATACCAGCTGTTTACGCCAGCCATATCACCTGTGGGTGCTCCAAGCACCAAGGACAGTCAGCCTGTCCGGAGGTGGTCTTCTCTCACCAAGTTGTCATCTGGGGCTGATATGAACTCCACAAGGACATCAGGCCATCAATACAACCCAGATTCACTAGACACCCTGGACAGAGGTCTGCTATATGGGTACAGAAAGGAACCCCTTTCTTCAAATGTTGACCTTTATCTACCTTTATCTTCTTCCTTGCTCTGCCATAGCTTGCTGCAGCGCTCACCGGGTTCTGGTCCCTTCTACCAGTACAAGCAGAGCAGTGCTACTTTGGAAACAGACCTGTCCCTTTCTTCAGCTCTGTCCTCACCAGTGAAACACAACAGTCTGGACATGAACTACAGTGCTTTACCAGAAACTAAACTGGCTCGAGGAGATGGACAGGTGTATAGCCTCAGCTTACCCAAACAAATGGACTCACTATGTCATCAGACTGACAGAAGCTCCTTGATTCAGACTGCACTTCGCACGCAGATGTGGCTGACTGAGCAGATGGAGTATAGGCCCAAAGTTGAGCATGGAAGTAAACTGGGTCAGATCAACACATATACTGCAAGAAAGTGCTGTGATCAAGGTGAGCTGTCGCCAAGGCAACGGGGACATCAGCAGGAAGCAGGGTTTACAAAGGTGAGAGGAGTATTATAACAAGCACAACATGCGTTTACACATTTGCATGCTCACGGCCTCTCAATCACTTCACCTACAAAGTTGCAGTTTTCATAGGGTGGACACAAATTTGTACACCAGTGAATGCACAGATTTAAGAGAGAGATAAGGATCAAGGATCAAGGAACTTTTATTGTCATACCAGCTCACATTTACATGCTTATGGTACGAAATTAGGACTCAGGTCCTGGGAGCAATAGGTAAAAAAAGAAATGAAAAGTTGAATAAAAAATAGAAATATAAGCTAAGTAAAAATAGAATATATAGGCTAAGAGTAGAATGTATAGGCTAAGACAAATACAATATAAAAAACCTAAACATTCTGAGAAAGGAAATAAATAAATAAGAAGCCAGTATGAATATACAAGTGTGTGTTAGTGTGAGGTAGTCCAGCAAAGTAGTTCGTATTGCACTTGTAAGTCCAAATTGCACTTGTAATTGTAGTATTGCATGTGTAGTTTCACTTATGCTTGTAGTATTGCACTTGTGGGTGTAAAGTGTTTTTAGTGCAGGTCTGTGTTGACGGGGGTGGGGGGGTCAGGCGTGTGTGTGTGTGTATGGGGGGTAGGGGACTACAGGGCATGACTAGAGTTCAGCAGTCTGACAGCTTCGCGGAAGAAGCTGTTTCTGAGCCTGGTGGTCTTGCTCCGGATTCTCTGCACTCTGTGCAGCCTTTACCACCCTCTGCAGAGCCTTCCTCTCAGCGGCTGTGCAGTTGCCGTGCCACACAGTGCTGCAGGTGCAGAGGATGCTCTCCACCGCGCAGTGGTAGAAACTCCTCAGGACTGAGCTCCCAAGCCCAGCTTCGCCGCAGCTTCCTGAGGAAGTAGAGACGCTGGTGGGCCTTCCTGACAAGCCAGGAAGTGTTGGTGTTCCAGGTGAGGTCCTCGGTTAGGTGCACACCCAGGTACCTGTAGCTGGAGACCACTTCCACAGCTACTCCTGCAATGTGCAGGGGAGGGGTGGGGCGCTTGTCCTTCCTGAAGTCCACCACCATCTCTTTGGTCTTCGTCATATTGATGCAGAGGTTGTTTTCTCTGCACCACTGCACCAGGTGTTCCACCTCTTCTCTGTATTTCGACTCATCATTGTTGTTGATGCATCCCACCACTGCTGTGTCGTCTGCAAACTTCACTATGCTGGGATGCCTCGCCAAGCAGTCGTACGTCAGCAGAGTGAACAGGAGGGGGCTCAGCACACAGCCTGGGGGGAACCAGTGCTGAGGGAGGGCTATGGGTCAATAGTCGTTCAGGCCTGTCACTGTGGAACAATTTGGGACCGGGACAATAGTGGTAATCTTTAAGCAGGTTGGGACGGACGCCAGTGACAGTGAGGTGTTAAAGATGTCAGCAACTCAGACAGCTGGTGTGGGCAGTCCCTCAGTACACGCCCTTGGATGTTGTCCGGGCCAACAGCTTTGCGGGGGTTGATACCCTTGAGGGTCTTTCTCACATCCACTGTAGACACATAAAGGGTGGTGGTGTAAGTCTGGTGCAGGGGGTGTCAGGGTCCTCAAACCGAGCATAGAACCTGTAGAGTTCGTCCGGCAAGGAGGGGTCCTTTGGGCATTGTGCATCTCTGATGTTATAGTGATGCACTTTATGCCTTTCCACATGCTCCGGGGGTCGTTGGAGGTGAGGTGCCCCTGAATTTTGTGAGCTTATGTGGCTTTGGCCCTGCTGATGCCTGCCGTTAGTTCTTTCTTCACCACTCTCAGTGCTGATGCCTCACCTGCCCTGAACGCAGCATCCCTAGCTTTCAGGAGAACTCTCACCTCAGCGTTCAGCCAGGGTTTCTGGTTGGGAAAGCAGGTTACTGTCCTGGTGGTGGCGACATCATTAGCACACTTGGAGATGAAGCCGAGGACAGAGGAGGTGTATTCCTCCAGGTCGACCTCTCCCAGGGAAAAGACAGAACTTTGTTAATCCTGAAGGAAATTCTTATGCCAGAGGTTGCTTTAAAGACCACATTACAGTACACTATCTACAAGACAAATTAAATTGCAAAGCAAAGACACCAGTGCATATCCCAGGTCAGGGCAATGCACTGATTAGTTATTATGGAAAATAACTGTAAAATATTCAGAGTACAGTGCTGTTCATTTGTGTACAAATGAACCAATGAAACACCAGACGGAGACATAGCTGCTGGTCATAGGTATCACACTGTTATAAACTTCCAGATGCATCATAAATGGATTTTTACTTTTACTTTAAAAGAAATAGTACATCTTGGTCATTTACACGCTTCCTATTCATTGTCTATGTGAAGCATGCTGCATTGCATTCTGGTAGTGTAGTGTTGAGATTTGAGAGGCAAGGCGCTGAGGGGTAGATGCCCAGTGAAACTCCAGAAAAAAACACATTAACTGATGTCATCGATCTAAAATGACGGTGTGTTCAGAAACTGCGTGATTTATTTCTTGACTGAGATGCTTCCATAGATAAATTTAGCTGACTATTTTCGAGATATGAGCAAAAGTAGAAAATTTCTTGGGGAGAACTCCCACTCACAAATTATGGTTATGTAGGGGGTGCTTGCGAGGTAGTTCAGAATGAACGGGGGCCTATTGAGCTGTAGCCCCAAAATGCAACTTTCACAGGGTAAATTATGTGGTCAAAACAATGATTAGATTTTCGTGGATTTTTCTTTTTGGTAGCGTTTTTTTTTATTTATTTATTTATTTTTTTGGGTACATCTGCCAGTTCATGGCATTCACCATTTTCGTTTAACACATCAATCAAGCACCACACTTCTATTGTCTGCTGTAGCTATGATTAGAAAAATACATAAGGACTATAACAAAAACTGAATTTCTATTCGTGGATTGGTTTCCTTTTTGGGATCGTAGTCGTAGTCTATCGTAGTCTATATATAATATAGAGTATGTCTATGGCAGACATAAGCAGGATGATTCACAAGTGGCCTGATTCTGTTATCTTTTGCTCTCTAACAAACGAGAGCAATAACCTTTCACATAAACACTCACACACCAGTGGAACTGTCACGGTCCTGACTAGGCAAAAGGAGGACTCCACTGCGCGACTGAAGACGGTAAAGCAGAGAACAAGGTTTATTCAGGCTGGGGTCGGTACACGAATAAAGCAGTCAAAATCAGGCAGAGGTATCCAAAAAACGAGAAGCAAAGACGAGGTCAGAAAAAATGAGCAGGGATCAAAACACTAGAGACAAGACTATGAAAGTGCTGGAACGTGAAGCGATAAACAACGACGAACTGGCAATGAGACAAGACACAAGAGGGAATATATACACAGGACTAATGGGGAGTGATGCGAGGCAGGTGCGGGAGAAACAATCAGGGAACAGGTGCACACAGACGAGGAGGAGGCAGGGCAGACAGGGACCTGGAACAGAGACAGAGGTGAGTGATCGCAAAATAAAACAGGAAGACAAGACATGAAACATGAGGGAAAAAATAAAACACTTAACGGACAGAGATCATGACAGGAACAGCGATCAGCACTCTGGAGTTAAGTGTCTTGGCCAAGGACACGTTGACTACATGGACTGAACCGCTGACCAATCATTCAGTAGACAGCCAGTCTATCTGTCTGTATCAGAGTGTTGAGGATACCAGTTACTGTATGTATGTTAGCTTTTCAACATTTATCATTCTGTGCAGTGTAGATGGCAAGGATGCAAAGTTTAAAAGTGCTTTGAAGTCTGTGTCAGGCAATTTTAAGTGTGTGTTCTGAGTTTTCCACACCATGGGAAAATATGTTATGAATCACCCAGCCAAATCTGAATTATTAAAAATATTGCTAAGTATATAAAGATAAAAAAAAAAAAAAATAAAGTGACATATTTTGTCATTGGAGGGAACTCACTCCAACGAAATTTGTTCTCTGCATTTAACCCACCCAAGTGACGTGCACACACACACAGCAAACCCGGGGCAGTGGGCGACCGCGTGCAGCGCCCGGGGAGCAGTGGGGGTTAGGTACCTTGCTCAAGGGTACCTCAGCCATGGACACCGGGACGGGGAATCGAACCAGCAATCCACCGGTTACGGGTCCGACACCCTAACCGCTGATCCACGACTGCCCACATAAAAAGATAAATAGAAGATAAGAAGATAAGAACAAAACATATTTTCTCTCTTTACTCTAGTAACTATAGTTTTGTCTATTTAGTCAGATCAAACTAGCACCCATCCTCCACACTCTACCGTAAAAAATATCATTTGACTTATCCATTCATATAATTTTTGTTTTGTAAATAGCAGCACAGGGACGACTAGCGTGTTGTTACACAGCCTGCACTAGTGACAGATTAACCTTGTACCCTTTATTGTTTTAGTTTTGTTGCATATTATACAATATATAGGTGTCAGAACAATTCTCATTAATATTTATTCTACACTCTTGTAAAAGTGTAGTTTGCTTATATAAACTACACTTGTGTACCTGTGGAGAATGCAGGTCAATGTCCACAGAAATGGAGAATGTCTGCTGATAATAGATGTGGAGTGCTTTGTGAAGAGCCAAGATGTGTGACCTGTTTGAACCCCTAATCCCTGCAGCATGCCCTAAACGCACACCAGAGAGACAATGGGCCACTGGAGTAGAAGGAAAGAGTCATGTAAGTTAGACAATGTAATAATTTTTATTGATTTGGAATGCATAGAAATTACATTTTCTGACACAAATGCTCGTGTATGTCAGCAATCATAGGATGATTAGTCATTGTGAAAATTTAGCTCTGTGGTTATGGTAATTCATTTGAAAAAAAAACTGCTGTCCATGTCCTTTTCCTACCATACAGTCAACATGATTTGAGGAATACTCAAGGTGTCAATAGATATATATTTTTAATTTACTTTATTAATCTCAAGTTGGGAAATTACATCTCTGCATTTCACCCATCACTGATTGAAACACACCCACATGCAACATGCAACATGTAGTGAAACACACAGGAGCAGTGGGCTGCCATTGTCAGGTGCCCGGGGAGCAGACTGGGGGTTAAGTGCCTTGCTTTATCACTCCACCACACCCAAATTTTTTCTTTCTCCTGGGTTGTTATATCATCCTGTGTTGTACTCCATATTCACTAGGAGTTTCCTGCTGAAGATGGGGAGTACAAAGGCTTTCAACTTCAAACCTAAAATAAACAGCATGGAGATATATATGTATATATATGTATATGTATATATATATATATATATATATCTATATGTATATATCTATATCTCTATCGATCTATATACATATATCTATATATATATATATATATAGATATATATACGTGTGTGTGTGTGCTGCATTATGAAAAAAACATGAGGATTTCCTTTAAAAACTGGCTGGTATGTGTCACGTCTTGTGTTTAGGTTATGTTTTGTCTTTTGATTTTTGATCCATGTGTCATGTTTCATGTGTGTCTTGTGTTTCCATGTGTTATGTTCAAGGTTTTTGTCATGTCCTGTTTTATTTTGAAAGTGTCACTTCCCCTGTGTGTCTCTGTTTCATGTAGCTTTGCTTTTGTTTATTGGGCGACTGCTTTCTCCCTCCTAATGTGTTTCATCTGTGTCTTGTTGTCTTGTCTACTTAGTCCTTGTCTTTCCAGTCACTCTTTGTCGGGTCGTTTTATTGTCTTCATGCTTTTCGTTGCCAGGAAATTCTTGTCTTGTCTCATCTGGTTTTGCCACAGCTTGTTGTAGATTCTTTTGATCCAAGAGCTACCTGTGGCATCAAAGTGGCTTTCAAAGTGGCTTTCGGACCTCTGCCTCCCTGGCCTGCCTTTTCTTCTTCTTTCCTCTTTCCTTTTTTTCTTTCCCTTTTATCTGCATCGGGGGACAGCGACACTGTATTCTTGACAGTATGTATGGCAAAAATTATTATCACTATAGTTATTTCGATATGGCATATGGAGTTTGGATATCTCAAAACTACCTGTATACAGCTCTTTGCTGTATGTAGCAACTGGTGCCACATGACCTGAAAAACATTGCTATACTGTACCCTCAAAATGTAAAAATATCACAACAACCAAAATGTACAGTGCTGCATCGGACCAATGAACACTCTGGCTGGCAGGTGACATATTGTTGGGCAGTGCTTGGTTTTGACTTTTCATTTTAAGACAGGGAACCAATAAATGTTGAGCACTGCCTTGATGGGGAGGTAGCTGGAGTCCTCAGATCTGGATTGTTGTAATTGATTTCAGAAAAGAAGGAAGAAAAGACAGGATGCTCTGTGAGTGACAATCTCTCTTATGCTGGCAAAATCTTAGTGTACTTGAAGTCTACAACCTGTGTAACTTACCATCAGTGGCTAATGAATAATTTCTAGGTTGTCAACAATGATGTTACTGTCAACACAACAGTAACATCACGTGAGCTGACAGGCAGGGTCTGAAATTAACCACTTCTGCAAGTCACTGAGAAAAGTCAGTGTATGGAAGACGGCAAGCCCCGATAACATACCAGGATGCGTCATCAGGGATTGTGCTGACCAGCTGGCCTGCGTCCTCACTGACATCTTTAATATCTCATTGACACAGGCTGTTGTCCCATACATATATGTCATCACATATATATGTGTGTATACATACATACATAAACGTATATATATATCTCCATGCTGTTTATTTTAGGTTTGAAGTTGAAAGCCTTTGTACTCCCCATCTTCAGCAGGAAACTCCTGATGAATATGGAATACAACACAGGATGGTATGACAACCCAGGAAACAAAGCATCTGTAGACCAGGTAGCGAGGACGCCTGTAATATCAAAAATAAGAAATGTCACAGGATAATTTTGTATTTATTTACTTTTTCTTTAATAAATATCAGTAACTAATGTCTTTGTGGAAGAAACACCCTGAAGTGGATGTTGATTGTTTAAAGCTATCAGCCCGTGTGGACTGATCTAGTGTAGCTCCTAGCCTGCCCTCCTTGGTTTCCCGGCTGCTCGGGAGCTGGGTGACTGTACAGAGGAAGCATAGTCCTAAGCACAAGCCCACAGTTCACCCCCAACCAGTTCACGCAAGTTCTCCCCACTCAGCGACAGACCCGCTGAAACCGACTCTGGTAATTGGCAGCTCTGTAGTCAGAAACGTGAAGTTAGCGACACCAGTGACCGCAGTCAGATGCATTTCTGGGGCCAGAACGGGCGACGTTGACTCTTATCTAAAACTGCTGGCAAAGGATAAGCGTAAATACAGTAAAATAGTAATACATGTCGACTCCGTAGTTTTCTCTGGACCCCTACCCAATCTGACCAGTGATGACATGTATAGCCGCATGTCATCATTCAATCGTTGGCTGTCGAGGTGGTGTCCAGCAAATATTGTGGGCTTTATAGATAATTGGCAGACTTATTGGGGAAGACCTGGTCTCATTAGGAGAGACAGCATTCATTCCACTTTGGATGGAGCAGCTCTCATATCTAGAAATCTGACTAACTTTCTTATTAAACCAAAACCCTGACAACCCAGAGTTGAGACCAGGAGGCAGAATTGCAGTCCCACAAGCCTCTCTGCACTTCCGTTAGGACAGTTACCCACCCAATATCGCATAGACTGTCTGTCCCCCGACCACTTAAATGAATTAAATCAAATACAAACAGAGGAGTTATACATAAAAATCTAATAAAGATCAACACCAACACCTTCACAGCTACAAAAAATAGGAGAATTAAATGTGGACTGTTAAACGTTAGATCTCTCTCATCTAAAGTTGTACTAGTAAATTAGTTAATATTGGACTATAATATGGATTTATTTTGTTTAACCGAAACCTGGCTTCGGCCAGAAGAATATGTCAGTTTAAAAGAATTCACTCCCCACAGTCATATTAACACTCGCATTCCTTGAGACACCGGCCGAGGAGGTGGAGTTGCAGCCATTTTTGACCCAAACCTATTATTCAATCCAAAGCCCAAAGTCCATTCATTCAAGTACCATTCATTCGAAAGCCTTATTCTTAGTCTCTTACACCCTGCCTGGAAAACAGTACAACCAATTTTTATTGTGGTAGTGGCACATACTCTGAATTTCTGCTGGAATATTCAGAGTTCCTATCAATTTTCGTCCTTAAAACTAATAATGTAATTATTATGGGCGATTTCAATATCCACATGGACGATACTAATGATAGCCTTTGCGCAGCATTTATTCAATTTCAATTCAATTCAATTCAGTTTTATTTAAAGTGCCAATTCATAACACAGTTATCTCAAGACACTTTACAGGTGTGTAAACAACACAAACAACCAAAGAGAAGAGAATCAGAGAAAAACAGGTCCCAGGGCAAAACCCCACACTGAGTAAGCATATGGCGACAGCGGCGAGGAAAAACTTCCTTTTAACAGGCAGAAACCTCAAGCAGAACCAGACTCAGTGTAGATGGTCTTCTGCTGTGACCGCCTGGGAGGGAGAGGGGGGAGAGGAGAGACAGGGAGATGGGAGAGACAGGAGAGGGGGAGACAGAGAGAAAAAGGAGAGAGAGAGAGACAAGGAGGATAGAGAGAACAGTGCAGAGCAGGAGCAGCAGGATCCAGGCAGGGCCATGGAGAGGGTTCTGGATCCAGCAGCACTATCAGTACAGTAGGCAGGGCCATAGAGGGCTCAGGATCCAGCAGCGGTACCAGGCCTCAGAAGGGTGGGATAGGAGATTCTGGATCCAGCAGCATGCTCCGGAAGTGCTAAAGAAAGATGGAGCACAAGAGCTCCGGGGGAGAGGGCGAGTTAGTACTGTACTGGTGATGGGACGTGATAAGTGAGTCCCCCTGCTCTGAAAGCTCGGTGTGTAAGGATCTCCCCCAGGAATCTAAACCTATAGCAGCATAACTAGGGGTTGCTCTAACTATAGGCTTTGTCAAAAAGGAGGGTTTTAAGTAGTGTTGTTCCGATACCATTTTTGGCCCCCGATACCGATTCTGATACCCGACTGAATTGCTATAAGACATTATTTCCTCCTGTAAACCTAGGTCTAGTCTGATGTCTGATGTACTCGAATGGGCTCTCCATGCGGTGGATTGTTTTCTCAGCCAGATATGTCTTTATCTGTACCTGTGTGGCTGCACTGCTGGCCCCACCTTGTTCTACATCATACTCTTGCAGGACTTCCTCATACAGCCCCTTGAAGCAGCTCTTGCTACTTGTATCGGTCTCTGCTTCCATCCGTGGGACCTTACTGGTTGGGTCTGCTACCTCAGTGGTGGTTGTCTGCAGTGATCTAGACTCCTCATTCTTCTCCACCTCTTGGACCAGTGCACTCTTTGCAAGCTTGCTGCACTTGTGAAGTATCTGCAGTAACACAGTAAACAGAATACATATGTTGAATAAACAGCCTAGTTCCATAGATCTTCATGCTGGTGAGAGTGAGACATGGGCTAGATATTCACATGAATGTGCATTAATAATAATATGTGCATTTGTAATAAAGCAAGGTGCAACATTTGGAAGTCTAAAACATTATATTCTGTGATTCTAATTCATATAATTCAAGAAGAATTTGCCTACTCTAATCGGTTGTTGTGATTGGAAGTGTCACACACACAGTGACGTCATTAACCAGGGTCACAGTACAGTCCACCGGCTACAGAGGCTAGCATAACCTAGCCGTTAGCTCATATGCTATTGTATTTAGCGCTGCATTTACTTCCACACTAACACAAAATGTTTAACTTTACACTAAACAGCACACAATTAGACATACCTGTGTTTGTAAAGAAGGTCTAGGAGGGTTGCACCTGCATACAGGGGCTCCGCCTCAACAGTCTGGAATCTTGTGTCCACAGCTGCTAGAAGCATCGCCTTCATTGTGTTTATCCCGCTGTCCTCCGAGATCTCTTTGGCCAACAGTCGCTTCAGTACTACGACCGAGGGGATTACCTCTGAGGCGGTGGAGGAGGCAAAGCTGATCTGCTTTGTGATCTCCTCGAATGGAGCCAGGAGTGTGTTGACTTTCTCCAGCAAGGTGCAGTCGTTTACAGTCAGGGTCGCTGGCAGCTGGTGGTCAGCCGCGTACACTGAGATAGCAGTCTTTTGCTCCAGCAGGCTTGCTGTCATATAGAACGTGCTATTCCAGCGGGTGGGCATTGGTCGTTTGACCAGCATTCCCAGGTCCGTCTGTAATTTGTATTTTGTACAGCGCTTTTGAAACAGATCTCAAATTACTGCAGTATTTTTTCCCATAAAAGACAAGTGAAAAAACAAGAGAAAATAGAAAATTATAGACAAGAGTAGGCTAACGTTACCTTTGACTTGGGGATGTTCCAGTTAAGCAGCATATTCTCTATTGCTCCTGCAATTGCTTCACCAGTGTGGGATCCTTTGAACTCATTTGCATGCACCACCACGCTTTCCAGATTGAACGATTCAGTGTCCACCCAGTGAGCAGTTCAACTCAGCAGGGAAAGTGGTGAGATGTCGTTGCTCCAGATATCAGTAGTGAAACTTATGGCCTGCACCTTTTCTAGCTTCCTTGAAACATGCTCCGTTAACTTCTTTTTCAGTGCAGGGACAGCAGTCTCTGTGATATATTTGTGGCTTGGGACCTTGTATTTTGGTACTGCGTGAGCCATAAAAAGCCGGAATCCCACGTTGTCAACGAAGGAGGGGGGCAGGTTACAGAGCACAGTCATTTCGGCAATCTTCTCGGACATCTTTCTTGCTGCTTCACTCTTCTCGTCCCACTGGTTCTTCCTCTGAAGTGAACTGTCCAGGGTCTGTTGCTGCGCTCCATCCCCCTTTCTCTTGCTCGCAGTTGCTGCCGCCTCAAACTCTTGGTGTTCGTTCACATGTTTCATTCTCAAATGTTTTATCAGGTTTGAGGTATTGAAACTGACCGTTTTACTTCCATCTCTCGCACCTTTCACACCGCAAATCTTGCATGTAGCTGTTGTACTCGCTGGAGTTTTTATGTTGAAATATTTACAAATCGCCAACATTTTCTCTCCTGTAGCATGCTGGTTTGTTTTTCCGCAGCATGAAAAAGCTGCCTCGCTACTGGTTAAGAGTGTCCGCTCCAGGCCAATAGCGATAGCTTGGCTCGGCATGCACTGAACACGTGATCACACAGTGCACACACACACACACAGCAGTGAGTGTCGAACGAGAGAAAGACACAAGACACTGCTTTCTAAGTTTGATACCAGTAACGGTAAAAGGCATCGACGCGTTATTTGTTAGTACTCGCCGATACCGATGCCAGCGTTTTAGTGCTGTATTGGGCCCCCTCCAAATACTAGTATCGGTATCGGTGCAACACTAGTTTTAAGTCTACTCTTAAACATAGAGAGGGTGTCTGCCGCCCGAACTGAGGCTGGTAATTGGTTCCACAGAAGAGGAGCTTGATAACTGAAGGCCCTGGCTCCATATTTAAATTTGGAGATTTGTGGTATTACCAGTAAGTTTGAATCTAAGGAACGCAGCACCCTAGAGGGCTGATATGGTTCAGTGAGTTCAGTGATATATGATGGTGCCAGACCATGCACGGCTTTGTAGGTTAGGAGGAGGATCTTAAATTCAACTCTAAATTTTACTGGAAGCCAATGTAGAGAGGCCAGCACAGGTGAAATGTGGTCACGCCTCTTAGTTTTAGTCACGAGCTGCAGAGTTCTGAATGAGCTGCAGAGTTCTGAATGAGCTGCAGAGTCCTGAGGGACTTCTTAGGGCATCCTGACAAAAGAGAGTTACAGTAATCCAGCCTAGAGGTAACAAAAGCATGAATGAGCTTCTCAGCAGCATCTAAGGAAAGGACATGCCTGATTTTTGCAATGTTATGAAGGTGGAAGTATGCAGTCCTCGAGATTAGCTTTATGTGAGTGTTGAAAGACAAGTCCTGATCAAAGCTAACACCCAGGTTCTTTACAATGGTGCTAGAGGCAGGAGTTAGTCCGTTATGAAAGGCTATATCATTAGCTAAAGATTGTCTAAGGTGTTTTGGGCCAACTAGTAGAACCTCAGTTTTGTCTGAGTTCAACAGAAGAAAGTTGTGGGTCATCCAGGACTTAATATCTGCAACACAGGATTGCAGTTGTGTTAGCGGATTGCTTTCATCTGGCTTCATAAATACAGTTGGGTGTCGTCAGCATAACAGTAAAAATTTATAGAGTGCTTTCTGATCACATTGGCTAGTGGGAGCATATAGATTGTGAATAGGATCGGGCCAAGTACAGAACCTTGTGGAACACCATGGCTAACCTTAGTGTGCATGGACGAATTGTGATTTACATGTACAAAGTGATTGATAGATAGGTCTGATAGATAGGACTTGAACCAGCTTAAAGCAGTTCCATTTATACCAATTTGATTTTCTAGTCTCTGTAAAAGAATCTGGTGGTCAGCAGTATCAAATGCAGCACTGAGGTCTAGAAGGACAAGTACTGAAACACAGCCCTGGTCAGAGGCCATTAACAGGTCTTACTAGTGCAGTCTGCTGTGATGTTCCCTAAAATCTGACTGAAAGACTTCGAATAGGCCGTTATTATGGAGATAGTTACACAGCTGACTGGTTGGAGATAGGCCTATAGTTTCCTCAGTCACCTTCGCTCTGTGGTGAGTACAGCGATGGACACGCTGCAGTTTGCCTACAGGCCAAACATTGGGGTGGATGATGTTGTCATCTACCTGCTGCACCGGGCGCTGACTCACCTGGAGAGTGCTGGGAGCGCTGTGAGAATCATGTTTTTTGACTTCTCAAGCGCATTCAACACAATTCAACCGGTGCTGCTGAGAGGGAAGCTGGAGAGAGCAGGTGTGGACGGACATTTGGCTGCTTGTATTATCGATTACCTCACCAACAGGCCACAGTATGTGAGACTGCGAAACTGTGTGTCTGAGGTGGTGGTCTGCAGCACGGGGGCCCCCCAGGGAACAGTACTCTCACCTTTCCTCTTCACCCTCTACACCTCGGACTTCACCTACAACATCAGCAGATGTCACCTCCAGAAGTTCTCTGACAACTCCGCCATTGTTAGAGCAATCTGGTTTCGCTAGCTTAACGTTTCGCAAAACAGAGTCTCCAATTATCAGAGCTGTTTTTTCGGTGGGTGTGTCGCCGAGTGGGGAATACCTATTAGAAACGTTAAGTGGCTGGTGGCACTCGACGGGCTTTGGTCTGAAACTATGCCTTCTACGAACAGTCACCCACCAGCCCTGTTTTCCCAGCTGCTCGAGAGTTGCCGGAGGAGAGCTAACACCTAAGCTATGTGGCCCTGCACTGGCTAACGGGGCTTGGCTAACTGCAGCTAGCGTTTTGGTTTCAATGTTGCGGAGCCGGCATTCCAAATCGCTAAGCTTCACCTCCAACCTAACCAACAGGCTACAGTTTCTACAAATACCATTATCACCAAAGGAGGCAGAAGAATAGCTAAACATTTGACACACCAAGCAGGACAGAGTAGCAGAGGGGGAGAAGGAAGGAGAGGCCATAGTCAAGTGTAATTTACGACTTAAGACTAAAGTGATAAGATAGAGGCGAGTGGTTAACAATAGTAATGTGAGTTTTGAGTGTGTACATGAGCTCTAATATGTTCGGATATTTTAATATTTAGTCCTCCGAAAAGACTTGACAGGCAGCACAGAGAGGTTATAACTCGTGTTTGTCATTCATCTGCCTTTTATTCATCCCCATAATAAATGACCACAGGTCATAAACCTGAAACAATTAAGCCAAACACAAAAGTTACATATAAACATAAATGACACTGTAACCATTAAGGAGCTACTCTTTGCTTTTATAAAGACAGTGTTGAACTGCATAAACACAGATTAAGTACTGATATACTATTATTTTCAACTAACAATAATAACAGAACGCTAGCAAAAGTCAGCCCAGCGCCAGCAGAGAATGCCAACGTTATTTGACGATAACAAAACCAGTCTAGCGCTAGCAGAAAAATAGAAAATAGCGCTAGGTAATGCTATTTTTAAAAGACGATCTCATACGAACTACCAATTATATAGCACACAAGAACAGTGGCAAACAACAAGTTATTTTCGAGTCAACAACTTAATCACCAATGGGCTGTGCTCCTGTCTAACGTGAATAACTGCTGTCATCACAACAAACCTGGAAACTGCCCACATTTACAAACAGCTTTTCAAAATAAAGTCCTTGAAATTGTTACTCAGACCCACAAATAGTAATAAATAATGGGTTAGTAACAAAAGTCTTAACAACAACAACGAAAGAGCTTTAACTTAACAAGAATCTAGAGCAGAGCAGTGTAACAATGCAACGTTTAGCACAGCGCACAACAAACAGGAAATGACGGAGTACGGTCACCTGAACACGTCAGAGTCTCACATTTATCTCTCTATTAGATTCAATCGGCTTCTGTCAGTGTGTACCTAAACCCACTCACTGCTTCAGTCACACTCTTGACCTTGTTCTGACATATGGCATTGAAGTAGAACATTTAATAGTCTTTGAACAAAATCCTCTTCTATCTGACCATTGTTTAATAACTTTTGAGTTTGTGTTATTTGACTTCATACCACCAAGAAAAAACACTACACTACATACCTGTCTGATAGTGCTGTGGCTAAATTTAAAGAAGCAGTTCTTTTGGCATTTACTTCAGTATCATGTCCCGATACTAGTGAACACTACAACAATCCCTCTCAAATTGACCATTTTGTGGACAGTGCTGCAAGCTCATTAAGGACGATGATAAACTCCGCCCCGCTAAAAAAGAAACGTATAAAGCAATGGAGACTTGCACCCTGGTATAATGCAGAGGTTTGCAAATTAAAGCAAAATGTGCAAAAACTTGAAAGGAAATGGTGTTACTCCAAACTTATTGAATCTCGCTCAATCTGGCAAGACAGTCTTAGATTATATAGGAAGGCCCTATGGACTGCCAGAGCAGCCTATTACTCGAAATTAATTGAGGATAAGAAGAAGAAGAATATGTCTGTGGAGGTTCTCAGTCATCCAGGTCATATTTACTCAAAAGAGTTAAAGCAGGGCGTCTGGACTTGTGAAGATAGGCTTGAAGACGTTTCGCTGCTCATCCAAGCAGCTTCATCAGTTCTAAAAAACTGACTGGTGGGGAACAAATATATACCCCTCAGTGGGAGTGACTAAGGGAAACTAACTAAAGCAAAGGATCAAATAGCCCTGCAGATTGGTCTATGCAGTTGGACAGCCTGTCTGACGACTGGCTATCTGAGGCTAACGACCGGCTAGTGGCTCTACTTCCAGCTCTACCCCGGAGAGGCCACTCCACGCCTTTATGGACTCCCGAAAATACACAAAGAAGGAGTCCCCCTCAGACCCATTGTCAGCAGTATCAATTCAGTCACATACAAGGTGGCGAAACACCTGGCCAACATCTTGGCGCCACTAGTTGGACACACTCCTCATCACATCCACAACTCCCAGGATTTTGTGAATAAAGTCGAGGAAATCATCATGGACCCAGATGACACCATGGTCTCCTTTGATGTCACCTCTTTGTTTACGTGCATCCCCACCTCAGAAGCCACTCAGATGGTAAAAAGACGCCTTTCACAGGACAACACACTCAAGGACAGAACCAATCTCTCTCCAGACCACATCTGCGATTTATTAGACCTTTGCCTAAACACTACGTACTTTCAATATAAGGAAAATTTCTACAGGCAGAAGCATGGCTGTGCCATGGGATCGCCGGTGTTTCCCATTGTGGCCGACCTGTATATGGAAGAGGTAGAAAGAAGAGCTTTGATGTCCTTCCCTGGAACACCTCCCTCCCACTGGTTCAGATATGTGGACCACACTTGGGTTAAGATCAAGACCCAGGAAGTGGAACGTTTCGCGGATCACATCAACACAGTGGACCACTACATCAAGTTCACACGGGAGGACACCAGTGGAAACAATCTGGCTTCCTTGGACTGCTCTGTCCACATTGAGGATGACAGAAACCTTAATGTGGAAGTATACAGGAAACCCACCCACACAGACCAATACCTCCTGTTTGACTCACACCATCCACTGGAACACAAGATGGGAGTCAACACAGAGCTGAGACAGTCCCCACCAGCTCAGCAGGACAGATGAAGGAACACCAACACCTCAAGTCAGCCCTAAAAACATGTGGCTACCCCAACTGGGCACTCACCAAAGCCACAAAAAGCCAACAACAAAAAGGATGATAACAGAAAAAGGAGCAACACTGTCATTCCCTATATATCAGGATTATCAGAAAAACTAAAAAGAATATTTAAAAACCATGACATCCCGGTCCATTTCAAACCAATGACTACTCTGAGACAGAAACTGGTCCACCCCAAGGACAAAATTCCAGGGATAAACAGAGCAACATCATATACGCAGTCCAGTGCAGTGAGGAATGCTCTGACCTCTACATTGGTGAAACAAAACAGCCACTCCACAGAAGAATGGCACAGCACAGGAGAGCCACCTCCACGGGACAAGACTCAGCAGTCCACTTACATCTCAAGGAAAAAGGGACATTCCTTTGATGACAGCAATGTCCACATTCTCGACAGAGAGGACAGGTGGTGGGAAAGAGGGGTCAAGGAACCCATCTATGTTAAGTTGGAAAAACCTTCACTTAACAGAGGTGGTGGACTTAGACATAATCTCTCTTGCACTTACAATGCTGTCCTCCCTTCCATTCCTAGGAAGTGTCACCCCTATTCACACGACAACCATCACAAAAACAGGTCGTTAACCAGTCATACCCAAACTCATTAACATTCCCATAGCCACTAGCCAGTCGTTAGCCTCAGATAGCCAGTTGTCAGACAGGCCATCCAACTGCATAGACCAATCTGCAGGGCTATTTGATCCTTTGCTTTGGTTAGTTTCCCTTAGTCACTCCCACTGAGGGGCATATATTTGTTCCCCACCAGTCAGTTTTTTAGAACTGATGAAGCTGCTTGGATGAGCAGCGAAACGTCTTCAAGCCTATCTTCACAAGTCCAGACGCCTTGCTTTAATTCTTTTGAGTAAGAAGAAGAATATGCTTTATTGACAGTACTGCAATAAAGCATATTGTGCTCAAGGGCACATCAGCCCGCTAATGGAGGGGGGGGGGCATTTTTTGCATTAATCTCCACCACACCCCAACAAGCCGCTTCTCCAACCTCTAGGCCACGACTGCCCCCCAAAATGATGATCTTCATGAGCTGAAGAAATGGTACTGATCTACCATCAAACACTGGAACCTTAGAAACAATAGTAGAAACAGATAATCATCTTGAATGCTTTTCTCCTATTGACCCTCATCAGCTACATTCACTTATACAGTATATTCTTCCAAGTCAACAACATGTCTCTTAGACCCCATCCCTACTAAGCTACTCAAAGAAGCGTTACCCTTACTTAGGTCTACAGTTCTATGGTTTTCCAGAGTCAGCGTTTAAGAAAATAAACAGCATGAAAGCATCAGTATGAAGCGTGGCCGTTTATTAAACCAATGCAGCTACACCAGTCCTTTAAAATAGCTGTAGTCAAACCTCTCCTTAAAAATCACACAATTGACCCAGAGGTTTTAAGCAACTGTAGACCAATATCTAACCTTCAATTTCTTTCCAAGATCCTTGAAAGAACAGTCGCCAATCAGCTATGTGACTTTCTTCAAAGTAATAACTTATTTGAGAATTTTCAATCAAGCTTTAGAGCTCATCATAGCACAGAAACAGCACTGGTCAAAGTCACAAATGACCTCCTACTAGCATCAGACAAGGGACTTATCTCTGTCCTTGTACTGTTAGACCTTAGTGCTGCATTTGACACCATTGACCACTCGATATTATTTCACAGATTAGAAGACCTAATTGGCATTAAAAGAACTGCATTAAGCTGGTTTCAGTCTTATTTATCAGAACGATTTCAATTTGTGCATGTTAATGATACATCGTCCACACTCACAAAAGTTAGTCATGGAGTTCCCCAAGGTTCTGTCCTTGGGCCAATATTATTCAGCCTGTATATGCTCCCCATTGGTGATATTATTAGGAAACACTCCATGCATTTTCATTGTTATGCAGATGACACACAATTGTACTTGTCAATGAAACCAGATGAAACAAATCAGCTAGTCAAACTTCAGGCATGTCTTAAAGAGATAAAAACCTGGATGACTTCCTACTTCTAAATTCAGACAAAACTGAAGTTATTGTTCAGGGCCCTGAACACCTTAGAAACAAATTTTCCAGTGATATTGCAATTCTGATGGCTTAGCCGTGGCCTCAAGTTCCACTGTAACGACCCCTCCACACCTCTAGTTGTGCTGTGGTCGCTCTTTATGTTCTGTTTTGCAGGGGACATCTTTAGCTGATGAGCTGCACCTGGGCCCAGTGCAGTGCCTTTAAAGGGCCTCTGGTCTTCAGTCTTGGGCGCGCTCCTCCTTCCTCGGTTCACACGCGCCATGTGATTGCTGCGGTGTTGCAGGCTTTTGGTTTATTCTCTTGTTTATTTGGTTTTCGCATCCATACACATACCCCTCACCATGCATGCCTACACTACTGATACTGATACTGATTTTGGTTATTATGATTTAGTGTTGTGTGCTATTTTGTAATAAATTTAGCTTATTTGGAGTTATCCTCGTCTCTGCTCCCGTTTTTGGTTGCAGCCTTTGAGCCGGGTTGTAACACCACCGTAAAGAATTTAGGAGTTATCTTTGACCAGGACATGTCCTTTAACTCACACATATGTAATATTTCAAAGAGCATTCTTTCACCTCTGCAATATTGCAAAAATTAGGTACATTCTGAGTCAGAAAGATGCAGAAAAATTAGTCCATGCATTCATTACCTCCAGGCTGGATTATTGTAACTCCCTTCTATCAGACTTGGACCTCCTGCTGCGGTCCTGCTCGAAATTTACTGCGATTACTACTGTTTAGTCATAATCTATTTTAATCCTGTTACTACTCTGTACAGCTACTACCATTATTACTGTTAGTAATATTGCTAACATAATCGCCATAGTACTTCCTTTATACTTCATTGTCATTACCTACAGTTTCAATATTTCTGTATTATTACTGTTGCTATGCATCTCTGCTTGTGTGCTCCTTCTCTCTCGTCCCACCACCCTCCCCCCTTTCTCTTTGTCTGTCTATCTTTCTCTCTCTCTCTCTCTTTCTCTCTCTCCTGCTCTCTCTCTCTCTCTCTCTCTCTCTCTCTTTCTCCCTCAACCCAACCGGAGAAGGCAGATGGCCGTCCATCTTGAGCCGAGGTTTCTGCCTCAGTTTTTCCTTGTGACTGTCGAGAGTGGTAAGGAAAAACTGCTGAGTGAAAGAGTTTGGTCTAGACTTGCTCTAATTGGAAAGTGTCATGAGATAAATTTTGTTGTGAATTGCGCTATATAAATAAATTGAATTGAATTGAAAATTGAATTGTTTCAAGGCTGCCTGAATGACCTGCACCCACCTTCATCATCATGAAGTACTTTGCGAGAGTGGTGAAGGATCACATCGTCTTCAGACTACCGCCATCACTCAACCCTTTCCAGTTTGTATACTAGCCGAACCGTTCCATGGAGGATGTCATTTCCTCTGCTTTCCACCTGAGCCGGGAACACTTGGAGGGAAAAAACACCCACATGCGGATGCTGTTTCTAGACTTCAGCTCAGCGATCAACATAATTATCCCCCAGCATCTGGTACATAAATTAGGTCTCCTGGCCCTTGGCGTCCCCCCTGCTGGACTTCCTCACCAACAGAACCCAGTCTGTATGTGTGAACAACAACACCTCCAATATCATTTCACTGAACACCGGATCCCCACAGGGCTGTGTACTCAGCCCCCTACTGTGTTCACCGTGACATACGACTGCTGTCCCAGAAACCACACCAACCACTTCCTGAAGTTCCCGGATGACACAACTGTTGTGGGCCTCATCCAGGACAATAACGAGCTGGCCCACTGGAATGAGGTGCAACACCTGGTGGAATGTCAATTCAGTTTATTTATATAGTGCCAATTCACAACAAAAGTTATCTCATGACACTTTCCAATTAGAGCAGGTCTAGACCAAACTCTTTAATTAAACTGTAATACAGAGAGCCCAACATTACCCCTTGAGCAAGCACTTGACGACAGTGGCGAGGAAAAACAGCCTTTAACAAGGCAGAAACCTCGGCACAGACCCTTGCTCTAGATGGGCGACCATCTTCCTTGACCAGTTGGATTGAGAGAGAGAGCAGGAGAGAGAGAGAAAGAGAGAGAGAGGGAGTGGGCCATGAGAGAAGGATCACACAAGCAGAGATGCATAGCAACAGTAATAATACCAGAAGTACTGGTACTGTAGATAATGATAATGATAATGACGTATACAAAAGGTACTATGGTGATTGTGATAGCAATAGTAATAATAATAATAATAATAATAATAATGGTAGTAGCTGTACAGAGCAGTAATGGAATTAAAACAGATTATGACTAGTAGTAGTAATACAGTAGTAATCGCAGTAGGTTTCAGCTGGACCGCAGCAAGAGATCCAACCACGATCCATGGGAACCTGCAAGACAAGAAAGCACAAGGACTCCAGGGAAGAAGTTGAGTTAGTGATATGCATTAATCAAGAATCAAGAGTCTTTATTGTCATTATGCAAGCATAATGAAATTTTGTGCAGATTCTCGGCTTAAAAGCACACTTATTTAGCAGCAGAAAATTAAAATTGCACACAAGAAAATATAAAATATGCTGTGTGTGTGTATGTGGTTAGACGGGGGAGGGTGTATGTGTGAAGTCCTGTAGGGGGGTGGGGATGTGAGTGTTTCACTGCAGGGGGGTTATTGTTTTTACAGCTCTGGGGAAGAAACTGTCCCTGAGTCTGTTTGTGCTGGTTTTAACATTTCCTGATGGAAGCGGTACAAACAGTTCGTTGCCCGGGTGGGTGGGATCTGTGGCAATGCTTCTTGCCTTCTTCTGGACTCGGACAGTGTAAACTGAGTCCAGATCTGGTAGACTGCAGCCCACAATCCCCTGTGCTGTCCTCACCACCCAGGCCTTCCTGTCCTGTCCTGTGCAACTGCCATACCACACAGTCACACTGAGACACAGGATGCTTTCAATTGTTGCCCGATAAAAGTTCACAAGCAGCTGAGAAGACAGTCCAGTCCATTTCAGCTTCCTGAGAAAGAAGAGCCGTTGTTGGGCCTTTTTCACCAGGTGTGAGGTGTTCACTGACCAGGAGAGGTCAGAGGAGATGTGGATGCCCAGGAACTTAATGCTGTCCACCCGCTCAACCGCCTCCCCAAGTATAGAGACGGGAGCGTGATCAGTCTTCCTGGACCTCCTGTAATCTACTATGATCTCCTTGGTCTTGCTGATGTTCAGGATGAGGTTGTTCCTGGAACACCACTGTGTCAAGTTCTGGACCTCTGTAGTGGGACTCATCATTGGGGGGACAGTGTTGAAGGCTGAGCTGAAGTCCAAAAATAGCATCCTAACATACGTAGGTGTTAGGATGCTGCAGGTGAGTCAGGGCCGTGTGAAGTGCTAGTGAGACGGCATCCTCCGTAGAACGGTTCTCCCTGTAGGCAAACTGCAGACTGTCCAGGCCAGTGGGGATAGCGTCCTTGATGTAACTCAGGAGGATCCTCTCGAAGCACTTCATGATAACTGGGGTCAGAGCAACAGGTCGGTAGTCATTGAGGCAGGTTATGTTTACAAGAGTAATAATTTTTTGTTTATCCACAGTCGTGGTTACTGGTGCACTGGCACAGGGGTCCTGGCCTGGCCATCTCCACATTCATCCATTGTGTCTACTTTGGTTGATTTCTTGGGCACAGGCACAATGATGGAGGACTTCAGGCAAACAGGTACCGTGGACAGCTGCATGAAGATGTCCAGAAAGACTTCTGCCAGTTGGTCAGCGCATGACTTCAGAGTGCGTCCTGACACCTTGTCTGGACCTGCAGCCTTGTTGATGTTAATCCTCAAAGTGGAGGTCCTGCTGCTGCACCTCTAGCTGAGGAAGGTGTGCAGTTCTTCTGCTGCTTGGAGAGTCGAAGCGTGCGAAGAAGCTGTTTAAGGTGTTAGGCAGAATCAAGTCATGGCTGACCTGCTGGTCATTGCGTTTATAGTCCGTGATGGTCCTGATGCCTTTCCACATGTTACGTGGATTGTTGTCATTGAAGTGCTCCTCGATGTGCTGCTTGTACCTGTGTTTTGCCAGCTGGATGCCCTTTTTCAGTTCTTTCCGGGCCCTGCTGTAAGCCAGCCTATCTCCTGACCTATAGGCTGCATCCTGGGCTTTTGGCAGGGGCCACACTGTGCCGTCCACTCATGGCTTTTGGTTAGGAAAAAACATGATTGTCTTCGTGGGTAGGACAGCATCAGTACAGAAGTGAACATAGGGCAACACAGCTGACGTGTATTCCTCCAGGTCAGCGTCTGCTTTGAACACTCCCCAGTCTGTGTGCTCAAAGCAGTCCTGTAAGGCCGAAGAAGCCTCCTCAGTCCAAACCTGGATGGTTCTGGAGGTCGGTTTGGTCCTGCAAATTAGAGGTTCAGAGGATCAGCTCCACGGAGATGTGATCAGATATGCCCAAGTGAGGAGCTGCTACAGCCTTGTATGCCCCTGGGATGTTGCAGTAGACCTGGTCCAGTATATTGTAGTCTCTGGTTGGAAAGTTGATGAATTTGTGGAATTTGGGGAGAACAGCTATTAATTCCACATGGTTAAAGTCCCCAGCCACGATCACAGCCGCCTCTGGATTAGCGTCCATTTGGCTGCTAATCAGGCAGTATAGCTCCTCTAGCGCCACAATTTATAGGTAAGGCAAGGTAAACCATTTTTAAGCTGAATTTTAAAGGTAAAATCAAAAGTAGTCAAAAACGGACAATGAATCCAGAGGGCTAAGAAATGCCTGATGTTTGACTAGCTGATTTGTTTCATCTGATTTCATTGACAAGCACAATTGTGTGTCATCTGCATAACAATGAAAATGTATGGAGTGTTTCCTAATAATATCACTGATGGGGAGCATATAAAGGGTGAATAGTACTGGCCCAAGGACAGAACCTTGGGGAACTACGGGACTAACTTTTGTGAGTGTGGACAATGCATCATTAACATGACCAAATTGAGATCGGTCTGGTAAATAAGACTGAAACTTGCTCAGTGCAGTTCTTTTAATGCCAATTAAGTGTTCCAGTCTGTGTAGTAAGCTTTGTCTGACAGCCAGTATCTCTGCTGGCTTTTTGCATAATATCACACTGACTCTCTTGTGGCTGGAAGGGACTGATTTGTGAAAACGGAAAAACAGTCAAGATTAATTGTCTGATGACTGTATGCAAGCAGAGGTTTGTGCTTCCTGATCAATAAAAACTTGATAAAACTGTGAACCAAAGCACAGACTATGAGCTTCCCAATTACTCCTAACCAGTTTCCCATTGTGGAGGATAACAACATAACACTCAACATAACCAAGTACTAGACAGGACAGTATTGCTCATTTTTTCCACGGTTTGAAAGCCTTATTTTATATACATTCAGTCAGTGTAGACAGGCAGCACGTATTCATGTGTTTTAGAGCTTTGGAGGGAGGTCTTAAAGGACCCTGCTAATGTACAAAGTATGGAAAAAGGAAACAATATCACAAAAAAGTTGGTTCTGGTAACAGCACTGTAGGCTTTCACAGATGATTTTGCTCGTTGTGAGACTCAAACTGAACTTTGAGATCACGTGTACTATAATTCTTGGGGCATATGTGTTGGGATCTCTGGCCATGTGCTCTGGAGAAAAATAGAGCGGCCTACATGTACCCCTTAAAGCCTGAGTTAGAGTGACTGTCGGTTGGAGACCCCCACCCATGACGTACTCCTAGTCATAACTCTGAATTCAAACTCAGAACTGGCACAGACATTGGCTGTGTTCCAGCCATCCCCACAGGGGTCTGAGGCGACATCACTCAGGTAATAAAAGTTCACTGCGACCTTAAATCGTTGATTTTTCCCGTGCGTGCTGTGACAGTGAGAGCTGTTCCAGGCTCTCCAGGTGTCCAAGTCGCCGAAAGGGAGCAACAATCAAAAATTTGATTATCATCATTTTAGGTCCCGGGTCACAGTTCTGCAACTCGCAGGCCAAGAAACAGACTGCTGTATTTTTTCTGTATCTTTTCCTTTTTTTTCTTTCTCCCACGTGGATCGCTGGGCAATCAGCTGATCGCACGTTAACGAGCCGCGCCGACTTTGTTAAGGACGAAACAAAGTTCGTTAGTTTCTTCACCGGTGATTTTCTCCACTGCCGCCGAGGGATCAATACTCCGCATCGCCTGAGACAACGGATCGTCAGCATCCTGCTGAGGACGACACTGCGATCGTTTAAGCGGATTATTAACTTTCAAACTCTGAAAGATCGGAGCAACTCAAAGTAAGAGGCTTAAGTCTGGGCAGAGATAGTGTTGTTTAGTAGGGTTGTTTATACATGATTTTCTGTAACTTGTAAGTGCTGCATTTGTTGATTTTGTTACCGGTCGTCCACTTCCGCCAGTTCAGCGAGACCGCACGTCAGCAGTTAAAGGACCAATAGCTGATCAGATAAGCTCCAGTTTACTGACTCCGCTATTGTGTGGTGATATGCGGGACTCCAAAGAATTGGAGTGGATTTTTCTATTGGGTTGTGTTTTCTGCTCTTTTCATTCCTCTTTCTTCCTCGCACTCTTCTTTCTGAACAGTGAGGCGAAAGTCCGAGCGCGCGACTACGAACCGTAACAAAGGGGTACGTGGCGCCCAAAGGCTTTCGCCCATTGTTCTCTTCTGTGGACATGTAAGCCACATCACGTGGGTTATCACCACCTTGGCTCTGAATAATGCGCGTGGCGTATTCTTCTGTTGCCATTTTGGTTTTGCTGAGTCATCAGTCGAGTGTTCATTTGCTGCTTTATGTGCTGAGCCACTGTTTGTGTGGTTGTTCATCATTTTGTGTGCTGATTCTCACTGGTGTAGTCATTCACCATTTTGGTTGTAGTTTCCCCACTCACAGGGCCATTTGCCATTTTGGTTGTAGTTTCCCCACTCATGTGACCATTTTCCATTTTAGTTATAGATTCCCCACTCGTGGCCATTCGCCATTTTGGTTGTAGTCTCCCCATTCACGTGATCAGCCGCCATCTTGTTTTGTAATCTTCACACTCACATGGTCAGCCGCCATCTTATTTGTAGTCTCGTCACTCACGTGACGACCCGCCATCTTGGCTTCAAGGGACACGCCCCCACGTCATCCCTCTGCCATCTTGGTCCCCATTGTCATATCTCTCTCTCTCTCTCTCTCACACACACTTCTGTAACCCATATGTATATCTGTACTTCACACCTATGTATAGATATACTCTTGCTGCTATACCTATGTTATTCCTAGTTAATAGTTAATGTGTGTTGATAAAACTTAGATTATAATAGTGTTTATTACAAAGTGATACTTATCTATGGATGGTTGTTGCTGGTTAATAAATCCCTGTTATAGTTTAACCTGTCGTTTTCTGTGGTTATTGTGAATGTACTCGTAACTGAATTCATGACAGTGCTCGGAATCCATCCATCCCTCCATTTTCTATACCGCTTATCCGTCAGGGTCGCGGGGGAGCTGGAGCCTATCCCAGCTGACTACGGGCGAAAGGCGGGGTACACCCTGGACTGGTCGCCAATAAATCGCAGGGCCAACACACAAAGACAGACACCCACACACTCTCACATTCACACCTAGGGGCAATTTAGAGTAGCCAATTAACCTAATGTGCATGTTTTTGGTGTTGTGGGAGGAAGCCGGAGTACCCGGAGAAAACCCAGGCAGGCACAGGGAGAACATGCAAACTCCACATAGAAGGGCCCAGACCGGGATTCGAACCTGGAACGTGCTCGGAATTATCCTTCATAATTTTAAGAGACTGTTATTTCCTATTAATTAATTTGGCTATTGGTCCCTGGTGACAGGGTGGTGCCCCGATTTTTATGTGTATAGAGCATACACTGATTTTACTTTAATGATTATTCTCCATAATCATTGATTATTCTGCCAATGACCAAATTGGTCCTACTAGTGCACAACAACAGTATTCACAGTGAGGATTTTGACAGCAGCAGTCATAATAATAATGATACAGAAATATAACAGGTGGTAATAACAGTCATTGGTGTCACGCAGGACCACACCAGGAGGTCCAGACACGATTCATGGGAACCTGAGAGACAGAAAAGCACAAAGACTCAGGGAATGAAGTCAAGTTAATGATGGCACGTGAATATGTGTGGAAGGAGAGTTAGAGGAGGAAAGAGAAACTCAGTGCATCATGGGAGATCCCCGGCAGTCTAAGCCTATAGCAGTATAATTAAGGGCCAGCCCAAGCCAGTCCTATCTATAAGCTCTGTCAAAAAGGAACGTTTTAAGTCTACTCTTGAACGTTGAGAGGTGTCTGCCTCTCAGACCTCCTCTTAGACGCCACTGTCAGAGAGTCCAGTTATTCTCCCACAACATGGCTGGCCTTCTTGATGATGTTGTTGAGTCTGTTAGTGTCTCTCACCGTCAGGCAGCGGGCAACAGCATATATGATAGCACTAGACACCACCGACTCATAAAACATCCTCAGCATTGTCCTGCAGATGTTGAAGGGCAGCCATGGCCTAGAGGTTGGAGAAGCAGCTTGTGATCGGAGGGTCACCGGTTCGATTCCCCAACCGGACGGGCAGGAAGACTTTGGGTGTGGTGGAGTGATTAATGCGAAAAATGCCCCCCCCCATTAGCCGGCTGATGTGCCGACTGATGTGCCCTTGAGCAAGGCACTTAACCCCCCAATATGCTCCCCGGGTGCTTGATGCTGCCCACTGCTCCTGTGTGTATTTCACTGCATGTAATTTGCTGGGTGTTGCATGTGTGTGTTCAACTAAGGATGGGTCAAATGCAGAAAACAAATTCAGTGTGTGTATGTAAAAATATATATACTGTCAATAAAGCTGATTCTTCTTCTTCTTCTAAGGACCTTAGTCGCCTCTAAAAATAGAGGTGGCTTTGTCCCTTTCTGTAAACCATGTCCACGTTCTTGCACCAGTCCAGTTTGTGATCCAAGTACACCCCTGAGTACTTGTACTCCTCCACCACCTCCACAATGGCCCCTTTGATGTTGGTAGGGGTCACTGGAGCCTTAGTCCTCCCCAGGGCCACCACCAGTTCCTTGGTCTTTGTCACACTGAGCTGTAGGTGGTTTCTCTCACTCTAAGTGACAAAGTTGTCCACTACAGTCCTGTACTCACCCTCGTCACCTCCGGTAATACATCCAACTGCTGTGGAGTCTCTGGAGGAAAATTCCTGAAGATGGCAAGTCTCTTTGCAGTACTTGAAGTCTGTGGTGTAGATAGTGAGGTTTTGCTGATTACTCTGTCTGACATGCAGCACTTTAGGCGTACATACTGTGGTCTGCCAGTCAAATAGTCTGCAATCCAGGACACCAGTGGGGTATCTGCCTGCATTATTACCCCGGTCAAGGCAGATGGTCGCCCATCTTGAGCCGGGGTCTGCTCCGAGGTTCCTGCCTTCTAAAAGGCTTGCTCAAGGGGGAATGTTGGGCTCTCTATTTACAATTTAATTGAAGAGTTTGGTCTAGACCTACTCAAATTGGAAAGTGTCATGAGATAACTTTTGTTGTGAATTGGCACTATATAAATAAACTGAATTGAATTGAATTGAATTGCTGTGTGGGAAAGTGGGAAGTGTTTTGTCCAGGTTAATATGGTTGAAGTCACCCAAGCAATTAATGTGTTCAGGTGCTTTGGCTGTATCTGGGCTACAGCAGAGTGAATAGTGTCACATGCCGTGCTGGGGTTTGCAGGGGGAGGAACGTAAACAGTCACCATTACAACATGTGAAAACTCCCTGGGCAAGTAACATGGACGTTGTCCAACGGCACACAGTTCCACATCCGGGCTGCAGATGCGCTCCTTCACTGTGAATGTGAGCTGGATTACACCACTGGTTGTTAACAAGCACAGCAAGCCCTCCCCCTTTGTGCTTAACGCTCCCAGCACAGTCACTGTCCACATGGATCGTGTGGAAGCCTGTCACTGTTGCAAAGTCAGCGGGTATATGCTGGTGCAACCATGTCTCCTTAAAGCACATCTCTGACTTTGGGACAGTGCCGTTATTTCCTCTGCATCCCATGTGTCTTGCACCAGCATTCAGCAGGGATCTCTTTCTGTGTTTTCTCTGGAGCGGTGGCAGGCTTCAGGTCCATCAGCTGATCCCTAGTGTAAACAATCAGCAGCGAGAAGTTGCATTGTCGCACCAAAAGGAGTAGTTCAGTGATGAACACAACACAGAAAGACCCCCAACTTTCATTGGCATGTGGTAGGAAAAAAGTGTGTCAAAACGTGATAGAGTTAAAAAGTAGCGTAAAATAATAAAAACAATAGAACAGCAGAACAGAACAGTAAAAAGGATTCATTCAAATTATCATGCTTTCTGGGTCATTTGCATGGGTTGTATTTTAACGAATTAGGGAGTTAATCCGATCAGCTTCAGACTTAGTGAGCTTATGCAAAAGACTTTGACGATGAAAAGCTATTAAAGGGTTCTTCAAAACTCAAAAGGCGTTGCTGCGGCAGTGAGGCGAAGTTACACGCTTGTCTCAAGTATTGTTTGATATTTCGTAAGTACATGAAACTCCCTGGCCATGACCTAAACCCAAGTTCTGGTGACTTGAATCAACATGAAAATGAAAATGATACTCTTGTAATTACATTCTATCAGTATGTACTTTTGCACTGTAAATGTTCAATTACCTGTGTCTGTGTGTGTTTCTAGATGGTAGTGGGGACCTCCCTTCCTGTCAAAACTCTGATGAAGGTTAAAGAGGAGCTGCTTAGACAAAGAGAACTGGAGATAGATAGGTACTGCAGGACACACTCACAAACACTGTGCAGACCAATGCCCACTTCCCAAGAATGACTTTCATCCAGTATGTGTGTATATATGTATTGTATGTATGTGTTTCTGTTCCTGTCTTATGAAAGTTACAAAAAACATGATTTAGAATTGTTCATGTTCCATATGCCATTTATATGTAGGAAAATGTGTACTGTGCAAAGCATCAACTAAAACTCACCAGTTTGTTCTCTCTTTTCTCAAGCAAGTCCAGTAACAGGTCTAGCCTATTTGTAGTGTATATCACTGAGGGTAGGATAATTAACAGAAACACCTAATGCTGCACAGTTCAGCAGCACCACAAACTGCATCCGCCGAAGTGATTACACAGTTAAAGGATGTAATGTTCAGTTGATGTAACACTGTAACCTGCATAACGGTAGGATGACGTAGTGTATTACACTACGTCAGTTTTAAACGTGTAAGTTTCTTGTACCATTAAGTGATATCCATTTTTGTTTTCATGAAATAGGGCACAAACAGACACAAGCTATCCAGTATGTTTTTGCAATTTACAACAAGCTTATGTCCAACGAAGCAATGTTCTGTTGGGAAACCTTGAGTCCTGCCATTTATATGGATGTTACTTTGACACTGTATACCACCTACCTAAACATTGTTGCTGATCAAGTACACTTGAAATGGTATTCCTTGATAGCGGTGGCCTTTTTGAGCAGGATAATGCGCCCTGCTGCACTGCAAAAATGGTTCAGAAATGGTGTGAGGGACACAGCAATGAGTGCTAAGCGTGGACTTTGGCCTCCAAATTCTCCAGATCTCTGTCCAATTGAGCAACTGTTGGATGTGCTGGAAAAACAAGTCCGATCCATGGAGGCCCCACCTTGCACCTTACAGGACTTGAAGGATCTGCCACTGATGACTTGGTGCCAGATAAAGAGCATACTTGTGGATATAGTTGATGATATCCATCCACAGGCTTCACGACATGGTCTAAATTCAGCTGCTCCTAATGGATGATGCAGGCGTAGTTCCAAAAATGTATTGTCAGCTGTGCACAGCCCCACAAGGTCCTTCACAGATCCAATCAAAGATGGAGCCCCATCTCTGTCTATTGGTGTTAGCTTCTGTAATTGCAGATTGTCTTTCCCGGATATTCTGTGTTTAACAGTATGGCATGACAGTTGAAGGTCTTATCGAATCTTTCAGTGTCAATCACATTTCTGAGGCATTGTTTAACAAACTTTCATTCCAGGTAAGACTTTTTAACATGAGCAATGTTCCACGCCACTTATATGATGCAAGCATCATTGTCTCTGGATGTTTGGAATGTTGTTGGGACATCTGTGTCTGCTTTTTTGCCTGACTTTTCAAGGTGTTTGATTTGTGCTTGTGAAGTTCAGTACCTTTTGGGAATTCCTTGTCAATGCATGGTGAGCGCTGAAATGGCGCTGAAGATTTGAAACCTTGAAATGTGCGGTTTGCCATTATGTTCAACATTAAAATAAGCATCCTCCCAGTCTTCTACAAAACTGTGTTTGTCTTCATATTTATGCTTACCTTTGCATTTCGCCATTTTGATTGGATCACAGAAAGGAGCAACCCCCAACCCTCCACCCCAAGATGATTGGTTCCCATGGCATGTTTTTTGGTTGAAAGCAGTGTTAACGATATGGACAAGCATAACAAGTGTACATTTTATCACTTTTTTATTTTCTTTTCTAAAATCTTTTTTTTTTTAATTTTGTGTGTTTTACTGGCTAAAAGGAGTTGAATACAAAACTCTGCAGAACTGACTCACACAAACACAGTCAGAATGAGTCTGAAAACATGTCCACCGTCAAACAAAATGTTTGCGTCACTGTAAGGATGAAACAAGCACATGATTGGTCTCACAAATATGTTAAGCAGAACTAAACTAGATTAATCCATCCATCGGGCTTATTGTTGGTTACAGCTTTAATTTTGGGTCAAGCCACAGCCTCTTTCTGTTGACAGGTTTGAACCCGGGAATTGCTGCTTGCAGCTATATCTTTACCTCTTTTTGTCTGTTTTTCAGGCCCTAATATTTGTCTTGCCTGCTTTGGCTTGTTCATCTTGTTATCATATATAGTTGCCTTATAATGCTCTCAAAAGTTCAATAATGTTTTAAAAACTATTTACAGATGACAGTTTTTCTAAAGAGGAGAGATTCTGTGTTTCAGACAAAAGCAGCAGATTTTGCAGCTCTATGTCCGCATCAGAGAGAATGAGCTCAGAGCACAGCAGGTCCTGCAAAGCCAGAAAGGATGGTTTGACAGCTCCCACATTCCAAATGCTAAGGTGACACTTTTCTGTGATGAATGTGCATCCAAATTCATAAACCATTGTGAAATCTATTAATTTTGCGATATCAGATATTTTCATAATAAAAGTCACAGCACAAGCTCTGGTTGTCCTACAGGAATCAGTGATGAAAATACAGAGAAAACAGCAATCTGCAGAAGTACTTGGAAGGAAGCTTGAAGTTGCTGAACTCGAAGTACTCCGTTTGAATGAGTTCTTCAAGCAAGTCACACAAAAATATACAGAAGACGTGAGAAAACTGGATGAAAAGGTAGAGTAAATTATCAAGACAGAATTCACAATCAGTAATACAAAGGAAGTGGAAGAACACAGTTACAGGTTTCTCCTGGTTTCATTGATAAATATAATGGTGTCATCAGCGTAACAGTGAAAATGTATTGAGTGTTTCCGAATAATATCACCAATGGGGGGCATACTTAAGGTGAATAATACAGGCCTAAGCACAGAACCTTGGGAGACTTAGTTTTTGGCGGATTCATCATTGACGTGGACAAACTGAGTTTGATCTGATAAATAAGACTGGAACTAGCTTAATGCAGTTGCTTTGAAGCCAATTAAGTGTTCCAGGACCATTGTCTGATTCAAGTAGAAGGTCATTTGTGACTTTGACCAGCTGTTTCCAAGGCTTCTGTGTTTGAAGGTAGGTCAGTACCACTTGAATGAATTTTGTCTCTAATGAGTACAGTTTTATCATTGAAAAGGTCATAAAATCATTTCTACATTTCAGGACGCATACCAGGAAAAAGACAATAAAAAGCTGGTTGCAACAATATAGGGTTGTTTACAAATTTCTAAAAATCATTCTATGATATCCATCAAACAAAAATGGGAGAGGGAGTCAGAAACACAAATATCAGAAGAGACCTGGATGGAAATATGTGAGATACAAGCGACCACTGCAAACTCAAGATCGTTGAGAGAGTTTGGCTGGAATAATGTAGTGAGATTTTGTTTAACTGCTAAAATAACAGCACTGCAAACAGGTATACAGAGCCGAGGCTTCTGTTGGAGACAGTGTGGAACCACTATGGCTAACCACTTTCATGTTTTTTGGGCCTGTCCAAAAATCCAATCGTTCTGGAGAGAGGTGGCTACTGAGATAAATAAAATAATAGGTGTGGATTTAGATTTCTCTTTTGTTACTTTATATCTCAATCTCTAAAATACCAGAAACAGTCCTACAGAAGGATAAATACTTCATTGAAGATACTCTTGGCAAGTCGTAGGAAAGCTATAACTAGGAAATGGTTGCAACTAGATCCTCCAACATTGGTCTAGTGGCACGGGATTATCCAAGGAATTTACTGTATGGAGAGACTTACGTTTGTTTTAAGACTTCAGTTGGAGAAATGTACTAAGCACTGGGAAAAGTGGATTGTGTATGCACCGTGAATGGTGTGACATTGTACCATGATGTAGACACGTGTATAAGAATACTTTGATCTTAATTGTAACACTCATTTTGATCCGATGTTCTTTGTTCATGTAAATAAATAAATAAATTTAAAAACAAAGTAAAAAAAAAAGTAAAGCTCATAAAATCATGATAAGGGTCACAGTAATAAAAGACAAGTCAAGACCACTTTATTTGTATAGCCCATTTTTGCAAGCAGTATCTCAAAGGGCTTTAACGATGCTACGGAGGTGAAAGAAGGCAGTCCTAGTGATATGTTTTGTATGGGGATTCCAAGGTTCCTCGCCGCTGTAATAGAGTTAAAGGTGATGCTATCCAGAGTGGTGGCCTGGCTAGAAAAAGAGTCCTTGAGATGTTTAGGTCCAAATACAGTAACTTTCGTTTTTTTCTGAATTAAGTAATAAGAAGTTGGAGGACATCCAGGACTGAATGTCTTTCAGACAGTTTTCCAAATTGGTAAGGTGGCTTCTGTCATCTGGTTTTATACATAAGTATAGCTATGTATCATCTGCATAAAATAATATATCAGCATAGGTAATGACTGAAGTTAACTCTGAGAGGCGAATGGGGAGAAACTGTCCAAACATACTTTAGATGTGGAGGTTGCTATAAGAGAAACTGTATTTGGTGGAGTATTAACTCAAAAGAGTTAAAGCAAGGCTTCTGGACTTGTGAAGATAGGCTTGAAGACGTTTCGCTGCTCATCCAAGCAGCTTCATCAGTTCTGAAAAAACTGACTGGTGGGGAACAAATATATACCCCTCAGTGGGAGTGACTAACGGAAACTAACTAAAACAAAGGATCAGATAGCCCTACAGATTGGTCTACATAGTTGGATGGCCTGTCTAACGACTGGCTATCTGAGTCTAACGACTGGCTAGTGGCTGTGGGAATGTTAATGAGTTCGGGTATGACCGGTTAACGACCTATTGTTGTTGTGGTTATCGTGTAAATTGGGGTGAAACTTCCTAGGAATGGAAGGGAGGACAGCATTGTAAGTGCAAGAGAGATGATGTCCACCACCTCTGTTAAGTGAAGGTTTTTCCAACTTAACATAGATGGCTTCCTTGACCCTTCTTTCCTACCACCTGTCCTCTCTGTCAAGAATGTGGACATCGTTGTCATCAAAGGAATGTCCGTTTTCCTTGAGGTGTAAGTGGACTGCTGAATCTTGTCCTGTGGAGGTGGCTCTCCTGTGCTGTGCCATTCTTCTGTGGAGTGGCTGTTTCGTTTCGCCAATGTAAAGGTCAGAGCATTCCTCACTGCACTGGACTGCGTATATGATGTTCCTGGGGATTTTGTCCTTGGGGTGGACCAGTTTCTGTCTCAGAGTAGTCATTGGTTTGAAATGGACCGGGATGTCATGGTTTTTAAAAATTCTTTTTAGTTTTTCTGATAATCCTGATATATAGGGAATGACAATGTTGCTCCTTTTTCTGTTATCATCCTTTTTGTTGTTGGTGGGTCTTCTTTTTGTGGTTTTGGTGAGTGCCCAGTTGGGGTAGCCACGTGTTTTTAGGGCTGACTTGAGGTGTTGGTGTTCCTTCATCTGTCCTGCTGAGCTGGTGGGGACTGTCTCAGCTCTGTGATGTAAGATCCTGATGACTCCCATCTTGTGTTCCAGTGGATGGTGTGAGTCAAACAGGAGGTATTGGTCTGTGTGGGTGGGTTTCCTGTATACTTCCACATTAAGGTTTCTGTCATTCTCAATGTGGACAGAGCAGTTCAAGAAAGCTAGATTGTTTCCACTGGTGTCCTCCTGTGTGAACTTGATGTAGTGGTCCACTGCGTTGATGTGATCTGTGAAACGTTCCACTTCCTGGGTCTTGATCTTAACCCAAGTGTGGTCCACATATCTGAACCAGTGGGAGGGAGGTGTTCCAGGAAAGGACATCAAAGCTCTTCTTTCTACCTCCTCCATATACAGGTCGGCCACAATGGGAAACACCGGCGATCCCATGGCACAGCCATGCTTCTGTCTGAAAGTACGTAGTGTTTAGGCAAAGGTCTAATAAATCACAGATGTGGTCTGGAGAGAGATTGGTTCTGTCCTTGAGTGTGTTGTCCTGTGAAAGGCATCTTTTTACCATCTGTGTGGTTTCTGAGGTGGGGATGCACGTAAACAAAGAGGTGACATCAAAGGAGACCATGGTGTCATCTGGGTCCATGATGATTTCCTTGACTTTATTCACAAAATCCTGGGAGTTGTGGATGTGATGAGGAGTGTGTCCAACTAGTGGCGCCAAGATGTTGGCCAGGTGTTTTGCCACCTTGTATGTGACTGAATTGATGCTGCTGACAATGGGTCTGAGGGGGACTCCTTCTTTGTGTATCTTCGGGAGTCCATAAAGGCGTGGAGTGGCCTCTCCGGGGTAGAGCTGGAAGTAGAGTTTGCGGTTGATTAATTGATCTTTTTCCAGTTTTTGTAGATAGCGAATTAACTGTTGTTTGTACTTGCTGGTGGGATCTCTCTTCAGCTTTTCATAAGTGGCTGTGTCGCTGAGGAGGGCGGCCACTTTGGAGTGGTAGTCCTGTGTGTTTAGAATGACAGTGCATTTTCCTTTGTCTGCAGACAAGATCATGATGTCCTGGTCTTTCTCCAAAGAAATTAAAGCTTTGCGTTCCTCTGTAGAAATGTTCGATGGGGGTACCTTGGCACTGGAGAGGGTGGTTGTAACCTTCATCCGGAGTTGTTCAGCTTCAGTCTCGGTTGTTGGTTGTTGTTTTTGATGGCCGACTCAGTGGCTGTTATGAGGTCCACTACTGGGATATGTTGTGGTGAAATGGCAAAATTGAGTCCTGTGGCCAACACATCCTTTTCTGGCTGGGTCAATTCCCTGTCTGAAAGGTTCTTCACCCATTTCTCTTGGATGTGTTGTTGTTCAGGTGAGTGGTCCTGTCTCCTCCATGTGTGTGTGTCTGTTGTGTTGGATCTTGTATAGCGATATTTGAGTTTGTGTCTCTCCTTACCCTTGTTGTGTTGGATGGTCTGGATTTTTGTGGTCAGTTCGGTGACCTCATCCATCACTTGGGTAGGTAGAAGGGTGGCCAGCTGTTTTTTAGTATGTTCAGTTTTGGTCTGCAGAGCGTCTATGGTGAAATTGGTCTGTCGTATCCTCTCGTTGAGGAGTTGACTCTGGGCTTTTTGTAAGATGGTGTCAGCCTTATGTCCCTTGACGGTGGATGTGAGATGTAGACTTTTAGGTGTCAGTTTCTCCTGCCTGCATCTCAGGTTGAATCGTAATTCCTAGGAAGTTTCACCCCAATTCACACGATAACCACAGGTCGTTAACCGGTCATACCTGAACTCATTAACATTCCCACAGCCACTAGCCAGTCGTTAGACTCAGATAGCCAGTCGTTAGACCGGCCGTCCAACTACGTAGACCAATCTGCAGGGCTATCTGATCCTTTGTTTTAGTTAGTTTCCCTTAGTCACTCCCACTGAGGGGTATATATTTGTTCCCCACCAGTCAGTTTTTTCAGAACTGATGAAGCTGCTTGGATGTACTGTACTGTTTTCCAGGTTGGGCATGAAAGCCTAAGAGTAAGGCTTTCATACGGATAATAACTGAGTTTAGGTTTTGAATCAAAAATGGCTTGAAGTCCACCTCCCAGGCCAGTGCCTCAAGGACTGTGATTATTAATATAACTTGGGGAGTGGATTCTTTTAGGCTAACATATTCTTTGGGACGGAGCCAAGTTTCAGTGAGATAAAATATCCATCCATCCATCTTCTTCCGCTTTATCCGGGACCGGGTCGCGGGGGCAGCAGCTTGAGCAGGGATACCCAGACTTCCCTCTCCCCAGACAGCTCCTCCTTCCTCCAGCTCTTCCGGGTGGACCCCAAGGCGTTCCCAGGCCAGCTGAGTGACATAGTCCCTCCAGCGTGTCCTGGGTCTTCCTCGGGGCCTCCTCCCGGTGGGGCATGCCCGGAACACCTCCCCAGGAAGGCGTCCAGGGGGCATTCGGGACAAATGCCCGAGCCACCTCAACTGGCTCCTTTCGATGTGGAGGAGCAGCGGCTCTACTCCGAGCTCCTCCCGGGTGACAGAGCTCCTCACCCTATCCCTAAGGGAGCGCCCCGCCACCCTGCGGAGAAAGCTCATTTCAGCCGCTTGTATTCGAGATCTCGTTCTTTCGGTCATGACCCAAAGTTCATAACCATAGGTGAGGGTAGGAACGTAGATTGACTGGTAAATTGAGAGCTTCACCTTGCGGCTCAGCTCTCTCTTCACCACGACGGGCCGGTACAACGACCGCATTACTGCTGTCCGGTGGGCTGTACCGGTGTCCATGGCTGAGGTACCCTTGAGCAAGGTACCTAACCCCCACTGCTCCCCGGGCGCTGCACGCGGTCGCCCACTGCCCCGGGTTTGCTGAGTGTGTGCACGTCACCTGGGTGGGTTAAATGCAGAGCACAAATTTCATTGGAGCGAGTTCCCTCCAATGACGAAATATGTCACTTTCATCTTTTCATCTTTCATCTTTCATTTGGTGCTAACTATATGCTTTACTAAACAGAAAGGTTTTAAGTTTAAGTTTCCCAACTACCTCAGTGACTTCAGCTTGGGCAATGTATGGACCCGCCTCAAGGTCCTCAGCCTCTGCTTCCATAACGGAAGACACGTCAGCAGGATTGAGGAGGTCCTCGAAGTATTCCTTCCACCTTCCGACAATATCCCCAGTCGAAGTCAGCAGCTCCCCACTTCCACTGTAAACAGTATTAGCAGGGCACTGCTTCCCCCTCCTGAGGCGCCGGATGGTTTGCCAGAATTTCCTCGAGGCCGACCAATAGTCCTCCTCCATGGCCTCCCCAAACTCTTCCCAGACCCGAGTTTTTGCTTCCGCAACCGCTCGGGCTGCCGCACGCTTGGCCCTCCGATACCCTCCCTCGGAATCTGGTCAAAGTTCTCCCGGAGGTGTGAGTTGATAACCCCTCCGACGGAGGGTTCCGCCAGACGTTCCCAGCAGACCCTCACAACACGTTTGGGTCTGCCAAGTCTGTCCGGCTTCCTCCTCCACCAGCGGATCCAGCTCACCACCAGGTGGTGATCGGTGGACAGCTCAGCCCCTCTCTTCACCCGAGTGTCCAAAACATATGGCCGAAGGCCAGATGACACAACCACAAAGTCGATCATTGACCTCCGGCCCAGGGTGTCCTGGTGCCATGTGCACCGATGGACATCCTTATGCTTGAACATGGTGTTCGTTATGGATCAACTGTGGCTAGCACAGAAGTCCAACAACAGAACACCACTCGGATTCAGATCAGGGAGGCCGTTCCTCCCAATCACGCCCCTCCAGGTATCACTGTCGTCGCCCACGTGGGCATTGAAGTCCCCCAGTAGAACTATGGAGTCCCCGGTCGGAGCACATTCCAGTACCCTTCCCAGGGACTCCAAGAATGCCGGGTACTCTGCACTGCTGTTTGGCCCATAGGCCGAAACAAGTCAAGTCAAGTCAACTTTATTTGTATAGCCCATTTTTACAAGCAGTTTGTCTCAAAGGGCTTAACATAACATCAGCAACATCCTCTGCCCTTCGACCCTCACATCAACTAAGGAAAAACTCCCAGAAAAACCTTTAACAGGAAAAAATGGAAGAAACCGCAGGGTGAGCAACAGAGGAGGGATCCCTCACCCAGGACGGGCAGACGTGCAATGGATGTTGTACAGGCAGGAAAGCAATTTGCAACATGAGAAATGACATAGTAATGAAAATTATAATGAACTGCTATAACATTCATGTATTCTTTTTTTTTTATGTGATGTTGAGAATCACTATCCTATCAGTTCGATTTTGGCCCGTGGGGAGAACCACCCCGCCGATAGTCGGTACACAGAGGAATGACAGGCAGATGTCAACAATACATATTGGGTTGGTCATAGAGCCGGCTACAGTTCAACTTGAAGATCTGGATGGAGAGATACCTGCAGAAAGATACAGAGAGAGAGAGAGAGAAAGGGAGGGAGAGACACAAGACTACGAGGAGCACTGGACACACAGTTAGTGACATAAAATAATGAACTGCATGTTAATCTGATGAGGGGAGAGGATAGAAGAGGAGAAGGAGGAGGGGAAACTGCTTGGTGGATCATGTTTGTGTCCCCCGGCAGCATAGGCCTATAGCAGCTTAGCTATGATAGAGATTTAAAGATTAACAGTTGGTCAGACCTATTCTACCTGTGGCTATATATCATGAGGTGAGTGAAACTATGCCTACCAGCCCTACACACTTTATTGCTGATCCGCAGTCGTGGTCCGCAGTCGTGGATCAGCGGTTAGGGTGTCGGACCCGTAACCGGTGGATCACTGGTTCGATTCCCCGTACCGGTGTCCATGGCTGAGGTACCCTTGAGCAAGGTACCTAACCCCCACTGCTCCCCGGGCGCTGCACGTGGTCGCCCACTACCCCGGGTTTGCTGTGTGTGTGCACGTCACTTGGGTGGGTTAAATGCAGAGCACAAATTTCATTGGAGCGAGTTCCCTCCAATGACGAAATATGTCACTTTCATCTTTTCATCTTTCATCTTTCATTTGGTGCTAACTATATGCTTTACTAAACAGAAAGGTTTTAAGTTTAGTCTTAAAAGTGGAGGTGGTGTCTGCTTGTCGAACCCAGATTGGCAACTGGTTCCACAGCAGGGGTGCCTGATAGCTAAAGGCTCGTCCTCCCGTTCTACTTTTATGAATTCTGGGAACTGTAAGTAAACCTGCACTCTGTGATCTGAGTGATCTATTGGGAATATATGGGACTATTAGAATCCTGCAGGTATGATGGGGCTAGTCCATTTCGGGCCTTATATGTAAGTAGGAGAATTTTAAAGTCTATTCTGAATTTTACCGGAAACCAGTGAAGAGAAGCTAAGATGGGGGAGATATGATCCCTTTTACTGATTCCTGTTAAAACTCTAGCTGCTGCATTCTGGATCAGCTGCAGGCTATTAATAGAGTAATTTGGACATCCTGACAATAGTGAGTTGCAGTAGTCCAGCCTAGAAGTAACGAAAGCATGGACAAGTCTTTCAGCATCACTCTGAGAGAGGACACTCCTAATCTTAGCAATATTACGGAGGTGAAAGAAGGCGGTCTTAGAGGTCTGTTTAATGTGATGAATAAATGACACGTCCTGATCAAAGATAACGCCGAGGTTCCTCGCAGTCGTACTGGAGGCCAAAGTAATGCCGTCCAGAGAGAGAATATTATCAGCTATTCTATTTCTAAGGTGTTTGGGGCCTAGAACAAAGATCTCAGTTTTGTCTGAGTTTAATAATAAAAAATTGGAGGTCATCCAGTCCTTTATGTCCTTAAGACATGCCTGGAGTCTGGCTAACGGCTCTGTTTCTTCAGGCTTTAAGGATAAGTACAGCTAAGTGTCAACAGCATAACAATGAAAGTTTATGCCATGTTTCTGAATAATATTTCCTAGAGGGAGCATGTATAAGGTGAACAGGATCGGCCCAAGCACTGAAACTTGTGGAACACCGAGGCTAACCCTTATATATGAAGAGGAAACATTATTAACTTGAGCAAAGTGAAATCTATCTGTTAAATATGATTTGAACCAGCGTAGCGCAGTCCCTGTGATCCTGGTCTCATGTTTTAATCTGTGTAATAAAATGCTGTGATCTACAGTGTCAAAAGCAGCACTGCAGCACGATCTAGCAAAACAAGTATGGAGACAAGCCCACGGTGTGATGCCATGAGGAGGTCATTTGTGACTTTAACCAGTGCTGTTTCTGTGCTGTGTTGGGCTCTGAAACCAGACTGAAACATCTCAAAGAGACTGTTCCTGTGTAAGTGATCAATCAACTGATTTGCAACCACTCTTTCGAGTATTTTAGATAAGAACAGGAGGTTGGATATCGGCCTATAGTTTGCTAAGATGTCTGGGTCAAGTGAAGGTTTTTTAAGTAAAGGTCTAATGACAGCGGTTTTAAACGCCTGTGGTATATAACCTGTTGTTAAGGATAAGTTGATCTGATCTAAGAAGGAAACGCCAATCAAGGGAAAGACGTCCTTGAGGAGCTTAGTTGGGACGGGGTCTAAGAGACATGTAGTTGGGTTAGATTTGTTAATGCTGGAGGTCAGCTCGGGGAGGTCTATGGGCAGGAACCTGTCCAGAGATGGAGTAGGATTAAAAGAGATTTCTAGAGATGGCACTATATCGGCTATTCTGGGAAGATCTTTATTGATTTTTTCTCTAATGTTATTGATTTTATTAGTGAAGAAACTCATGAAGTCTTCACTGCTAAGAGCTGCAGGAATACAAGGCTCAACAGAGCTGTGATTCTTGGTCAGCCTGGCTACAGTGTTAAAGAGAAAACGTGGGTTGTTCTTGTTTTTCTCTATTAATGTTGAATAATAAGCAGTTCTGGCTTCATGAAGGGCCTTTTTGTATGCCAATAGACTGTCTTTCCAGGCCCTCTGGGATTCAGCTGATTTGGAGGAGTACCACTTCCTCTCCATCCATCTTGATGTTTGTTTAAGTGTTCGTAAATTTGAATTATACCAAGGAGCTAGCCTCCTATGATTTCTAACCTTCTTTCTCAGTGGGGCAACCATATCTAAAACTGTGTGCAATGTGGCTGCAGTGTTATTAACAAAAGAATCAATTGCTGCAGGAGTAACGTTTAAATCAGTACGCTCTGCTGTACTGGTACATGGTGCTGAGGGGAGCTGTGATGGGATTGCATCCCTAAATCTGTCTACACTATCTTCAGAGAGGCATCTGGTGTAGTAGACCTTTTTGTTGTGTGCTGTAAAGTCTTCTAGAGTTAGTTCAAAAACTACAAGTGAATGGTCTGAAAGGAGAGGGTTTTGAGGGGCAACTGACAGGTTCTTAGTTTCTAGGCCATAGGTGAGAACCAGATCGAGTGTGTGATTGTGGCAGTGTGTTGGTTCATTCACTATCTGAAGGAAACCTATTGAATCTAAGAGTGAACTAAAGGCTGCCTTAAGACTGTCAGAGTCAACATCCATATGAATGTTACGGTCACCTACTATAATGACTTTATCTGTACTGAGCACTAAACTAGATAAGAAGTCAGAAAACTCAGACAGGAACTCTGAGTAAGCAGCAGCAGGTGGGCGATACACAACAACTAATAAAACTGGCTTTTCTGACTTCCAGTTTTGGTGAGACAGGCTGAGAGTGAGACTCTCAAATGAACTATAAATAGATTTAGGTTTGGGATTAATCTGAAGACTGGAGTGGTAGATTGCTGCCACTCCTCCTCCTCGGCCTGTGCCTCGAGGAACATGATAGTTAATATAACCAGATGGAGTTGATTCATTTAAACTTTTCTTCATCTCGTAACCAAGTCTCAGTGAGGCAGAATATATCAGACTGATGATCAATAATTAGATCACTGACTAGGAGGGATTTAGAGTGGAGGGATCGTATATTTAATAATCCACATCTGACTGTCCTATTTTTTGGCTCTAAATATTTGCTAGTTTGTATTTTTATGAGGTTATTATGATTAACAATTTTGTGCTGGTTGGACTATGGGAGGACGAGGCACTGACACTATTTCTATGGGATTGTTAAACTTAGTATTACTGTGTGCATTTATATTTTTATTTATTCTAATTTTAACGAAACAACAGTGAGAGACCTATCCCCAACCCGATGGCGTAGGGAAACGACTCTCTCGTTCACCGGGGAGAACTCCAACACATGGCGGCTATCCTGGGGGGCTATGAGCAAGCCCACACAAGCCCACAATTAAGAATCGCTTTATTGGCAGCATATATATTTTTACATACACATTGAATTTGTCTTCTGCATTTAACCCTGCATTTAACCTAGTTGAACACACACGCAACACGCAGCAGGTTACATGCAGTGAAACACACACAGGAGCAGTGGGCTGCCACTATCAAGCACCCGGGGAGCAAATTGGGGGTTAAGTGCCTTGCTCAAATCTATATCATAATTTAGTATTCACTCATTTATTAAAACAGCTTTCTTTGACAGAGACCTAATGCTTAGGAAACCACATTTAATTTTCTTATTTGTTTGTACTTTGGTTGCTTTATTTTAATCTTCATTAGGTTGTTATGTAAAACTCCTCTCCTTTGTATTTGGTGTAATGAACTTAGGTGGTCAAGGGACGGACGCAGTCTCTGTGGGACTTTGGGTGGATAACTGTTCTTGTAGAAGCACAGAAAGGCATGTAGGATTGCAACTCTCCCTTCTGGTCTTGAACTCTGGCTTGTCATGGTTTTAGTTGAAGAAACTTAGTCAGATTCCTACTTATGAGAGCTGCTCCATCCAAAGTGGGATGGTCAGACCAGGTTTCCCCCAGTCTCGGAGGAGCTGCACAAGATCGGTCCACACTGCATACTGGGGGTTGGCCAACTACTTAGAGTGAGAGTGAGAGAGGAAACTCATCGCTAATCAGTCATCTAATAAAGCTGGCAGAAATTAAGCAATGCTAAACGATTGCAAAATAAATGAGAAAACAGGAATTGTAAGTGCATGATGTGAAAAGATGTGGGTTTAAAAGCACAAGGTGAAGTGAAAAAAGTGAGCGATGATCTGTGGAGAGGTAAACTTTGGAACAACAAAGTACTCTACCAGTACCACACACGCACACACACACACACAGTAATAGGACTTAATGTATGTGCGTACCGTGTCACGTAGACAGACACAATAGGAGCCTAACCATGCCATCTGATCCTGTGTATGACTGCAAGAGGCCGCTTGTACCATTTCAATGACATGGGCAAAAGGAAAGGATGGACTTTGTTTCATTCATTGCTTTTTAAATTATTTTGTGTACCCAATATGACAACTGGTATGAACAGTTTAATTCATGTGTGCTTGATTTTCAAATATATGCTTTTTTCTGTCTTTTCTTCAAGTCTATATGTTGAAATTAGCTGATAACATTCAACTTAATAATATGATATTACTGTATTAGTAATATAAGGTATTTCTTGTCAACAGATAAAGACAAGGGATTGCTACATCAGTAGTCTGAAAAAGAAGTGTCAGAGAGAGAGCAAACAGAATCAAGAAAAACAGCAACGCATAGAGACTCTGGAGAAATACCTTTCAGACCTACCTACAATGGATGAGGTGCAGGTCCAGTCCCGGCAGGTACACACGTAAACATGCATACACTTAGACTGTGGCAACATTGTGTCTCCCAATACAACCTGAGGGGTGTTTCAAGCAGTGTGGAAAAGTACTGTATGTTTTTTTCTACAGAGACAGGAATACGCAATCAGTGATGCTATGCTGGAATGATACAAATGTTTTTCCACAGGACAGAGGTAGAAGTTAAAATGATGTGTTAGAGGTGTGCTGATTTGACCAAATCACAGTAAGTTAGTTTTATTCATATAACACAAATCACAATGCCTCTGTGCCTCTGTAGTAGTGAGAGGAGTGGGTTGGATCATCGTAGCTGCAACTTTAACAAAAAGGTAGACTTCATAAATTCTCTGAAATCTTGCAAGAGGTCCATAATGTCCATAATGTTGTTGGATGCATCTCAGACTCTGAGTGGAAAAAAACACAACTGTTCCAGTTCCAAAAACTTTGGTAAGAATGAATCATGTACACAGTTAAATATGTAATAAAAAAATATAATAATGCTGGTAGTAGTAGTAACAGTAAAACATTTCACCTTTAAGGTGAAGAAATTAGTTTTAAGTTTAAAGGGATACAATTTATCAGTTCAGCATCGACACTGCAATGTCCAATATTCACATCACATGACATGCAGTGTCAAGTACAGCAAATAAACTCAAAAACATGTTATGCTACAGCTTTTTTGCTGCTTACAACATGCACAAAAGGAACAACGTTGCAGCTTCAGTGCTGGTGCTGCCAGCAAACAGATGCAGTCTATTAGGCTTGGCTAACATCCTCCTCTCAGCCATCTGCTCCACGGAGTCCAGTGGGCAGCCCAGGACTGTCCCAGTCCATGCTGCCCAGTCCCCAACAGACCACAGAGCAGTGAATAGCATAAGCTACCACAGAGCCATAAAATGTCTGTAGGAGGGGCCTGCACATTCCGAAGGACCTCAGCCTCCTCAGAAGGTGGAGGTGACTTGGCTCTTCTTGTTCAGGGAATCGGTGTTATGTGACCAGTCCAGTTTATGGTTGAGGTAGGCACCCAGATACTTAAAACTTTCCACCATCTCAATGTCCGAGCCCTGGATGTTCACCGGTGTATGAGATAGTGTCCTTCTCAGGAAGTCAATCACCATCTCCTTTACTGGTGTTTAAGCACAGGTAGTTGCGCTCACACCAGTCCACAAAGTCCATGATGACTGACCTGTACTCCGTCTCATTCCCCTCAGACACCCAGCCAACAACGGCTGAGTCGTCAGAGAACTTCTGAAGGTGACATCGGCTGATGTTGTAGATGAAGTCGGAAGTGTAGAGGGTGAAGAGGAAAGGTGAGAGCACTGTTCCCTGGGGGGAGAGCCCCGTGCTGCAGACCACCACCTCAGACACAGTTGCGCAGTCTCACATGCCGTGGTCTGTGGCCTGTTGGTGAGGTAGTCGATGATCCAAGCAACTAAATGTCCATCCTGCTTTCTCCAGCTTCCCTCTCAGCAGCACTGGTTGGATTGTGTTGAATGCGCTTGAGAAGTCAAAAAACATGATTCTCACAGTGCTCCCAGCACAGTGCAGCAGGTAGATGACAGCTCATCCACCCCGATGTTTGGCCTGTAGGTAAACTGCAGTTTGTCCATCGCTGTGCTCACCACATAGTGAAGGTGGCTGAGGATGAGCCTCTTCACGGTCTTCATCAGGTGAGAGGTCAATGCGACAGGCCTGTAGTTGTTAGGCTCCTTGGCATGTGCATTCTTAGGGACTGGAACCACACAGGAGGTCTTCCACAGGACAGGGACCGTCTCTAGACTAAGGCTCAGGTTGAAGATGACCTCACAGAGCTGGTCAGTACAGTCCCTAAGCAGTCTGGGGCTGATCCCACCTGGCCCTGCAGATTTTCTGCTCTTTAGTAGCCATAGTTCACGCCTCACGTGGTCCGCTGTTAAGGAGAAGGGTGGAGGGTTGAGGAGGGGAAAGGGGTGGACAGACGGTAGAAGAAACTAAAAAAACGAGAAGAGGGGACAGAGCTGCCACAACTTGCAGGCGCTCCTGCAGCACCATCTTGGTTAAATCATAGCTGACCCCGCCACCATTAGAGACTCTAAGCTCTGTAAAGCTCTTGTACTTGGAGGTGGAAGATTATGGTTTTGCTTGATTACTCATACAATCATTTTGTGTAATTGCAAGAGTAATGAGTGTAAAATGTTAAAAATCAATGGATTTGCATTGTTTCTAATGCTGACTTGGTTAATAAATTGCCTTGCACATCAAAATATGATACACATCATGATGTCTTTTACAAATTGTCATTTAACATTTGAATCAACATTGTTGAGTTATAGTGATCACACTGTGGACGATTGTGTGTGCTCAGCAGGAGAAGATACGCAAGAAAGCTGGGGATCTGGAGAAAATTATGTGTCGCTTACAAAAGAGCATAGATGCAGGATGTGCTCTGATGAAGGAGAAAAACATCAAGATTGAGATGCAGGCCAAGAGAGAGAAGGAGCTTATTTCATCTGTACACAGGTATATATAGCCAATGTCAGCATAATAAACAACTGCTGTTAGCTCATGCTAAGACTGATTGAAAAGTAAATCTTCACCTTGTGTTCGTCACACGTATTTGATTGCTAGAGTGCTGCACAATCAGACAATGTACAACCTGAACATGTATTTGCTTTGGCTGGATTGCAATGGGTGCACCAACCATGTCTATGCAGCGTGAGCCTAAACCATATTTTTGTGATAGCTGGCAGAAAGGTCATTTATTATAAGATAATGTCTTATTTTGCTGAAGTCTACAGAAGAAGGTCCAGCAGTGTTTGGATGATGGGGTGAGGTTACCAATGGTGGACCTGAAGCAGCTTGAGGTGGAAAACACTCAACTTCTAGAGCAACAAGACCACAGCAGCAAGGTAGGATCCCAAACATGCACTTGCAGAAATGTATGTATGCATGTACAAGTAAAGTGAAAAACCCTTTAACATGTTGCCGCTATTACCCTTCAGCTGATTGACCATCAAAAAGAACAGATTGAAAGACTGACCTTGCAACTAACGGTAAGATGCATACCCACTCACTCAGAGAGGTTCTCAATCTTGGAATAAAAAGTTCTAAAGTTGGTTTTATTAAAATTTACCAGACAAGCAACTTAAGAGCATGTGATCTAAAATCACCACTGGTTAACTACTTGTTTGTATATTCAGCACCAAAAGTTATGCTCAACTGAACTTATATTGCACATTTTCTTACCTAATGTTTTTGTTATGTACTGAAGTAGAAGTAAGCCAAAGAAGTAAGCCAAATAGCTCCTTGAATGAGTGCAAAAAAGTAGTGAATAAAAAAAGTAAAATAAAAATAAAATAAAATAAGTAGACAAAAATATGGCTACACTTATGTCTCTGGACTTTCTCTTCTGTTTTCTGTGGAATCGACTTTCCACAAAAGATGGTACATCATATAGTCAAAAGTGTCCCGACACACCTCTTTATGAAGCTGTTTTTCAGGGTTTGGGCTAGGCCCCTTACTTTCAGTGAAGGGAAATAATGTTTCAGCATACCAAGGAAATGGAATGGAAAATGCTATGCTTCCAACTTTGTGGCAACAGTTTGGGGAAGGCCCTTTTCTATTCCAGCAATACTGTGACTTGCCCACACAGAGCCCAGACCTCAACCCTATCCAACAACTTTGGGATGAACTGGAATGGAAATTGCAAGCCAGGCCTGTTTGTCCAACATCAGTGCCTGATCTCACTCTTGCTCTACTGCATGAATGAGCAAAAATTCCCACAGTAATACTCCAACATCTTGTAGAAAGCCTTGGAATGTGATCTCATTAAAGTCCCTGTTGATGTAATGGTCAGGTGCCCCAATACTTCTGTCTGTATAGTGTATTTCTCAGATGAAGGCAACAAAGTGAATGTATACCTGCATTTATAGCCAGCCGTAATTAGATAATTAGTTAACTTCTGTTAGCTGGACACTTTCAAAAGTCATTACCCTATGTAAAACCACAACATTTGTTTTTGTTGTTTGTTTGTTTTAAGAGAGAACAAACTGAATATAACATCAATTCAATTTAGGTAAATTTATTTATATAGCGCCACATCACAACAGAAGTTGTCTCATGACACTTTCCAATTAGAGCAGGTCTAGACCAAACTCTTTAATTCAATTTTTGGTACAGAGAGACCCGACAAAACTCCATGAGCAAGCGCTTGGCAGCAGTGGCGAGGAAAAACTTTCTTTTAGAAGGCAGAAACCTGTGAGCTGACCCCGGCTTATTGTGGGCAGCCATCTGCCTTGACCAGCTGGTGATGAGAAAGAAAATGAGAGAAGGAGAGAGAGAGGGGGGCACATGGATAGAGATGCGTAGCAACAGCGATAAAAACAGAATAAAAAAAAAAAAAGCCCAGCAATTGACTGGCGACCAGTCCAGGGTGTAACCTGCCTCTCGCTCGTAGTCAGCTGGGATAGGCTCCAGTTCCCCCACGACCCTGATGGATAAGCAGTAAAGAAAATGAATGAATGAGTGAATGAGTGGAACTGTCAAGATTAGTCGGCGTCGCTGACGCAGAAATTTACTGAACCCCGATGCAGAGTCAAAAGGAGCAGGCGAGGTGGAGGTCCAAAAACAATGGTCTTTTATTAAACAAAACTAAACTCAAATAACACACCTACTGTGGCAAAAACTCCTGGGCAAACATGGCAAGGTACAACAAAAGGTTCCTAGCTTGACATGGAAATAACGCAGATCCTGGCATGGCTTGGGGGAAAAATGCAGATCCTGGCATGGCATGTGGGGGAAAAAAGCAGACGCACTGACAATGGTGACTGGGAAGACAAGGACTAAATAGACAAGACAACGAGACACAGGTGACACACATCAGGAGGGAAAAAGCAATCAGGAAAACTAAAGCAAAGCTACATGAAAACAGGACACACAGGGGAAGAGACACTTTCAAAATAAAACAGGACATGACAAAAACCTTGAACATAATACATGGAAGCACAAGACAAACATGGAACATGGCACATGGACAGAAATCAAAAGACAGAGCATAACCAAAAAACACCAGGCATGACAGAACCCCCCCCTTAAGGGACAGATCCCAGATGTCCCTCAAAAAGAAAAAACAGTTCTAAACCAGGCTGGGCGGGTGGAGGGGGACCAGGAAGGAGGGAAAAACCAAAGGGCAACAAAACCAAAAACCACCAGGCATGACAGAAAACCAAAAAACAAAGTCTGTGATTCAGTCCAGGTGTAGGGCATGAGCCTGACCTGAAAACTCAGGCGGGTGACCCCAGTTCAACACCCAGGTGGGGCTTGATGAGTCAGGGGGTCTGCCCAAATGCTCGGCCAGGACATAACACGAGGCCTCAGGCGGTCTGCCTGAATGCTGGGTCGGAACCAAGGGCTGAACCATGAGCCGCCTCTGTGGCCACCTGACGAGGCGTGAAGACCTGAGGAGACGTGAAGATCCGGTGACCTGACGTGGAAACCTGACGAGACGTGGACACTTGGTGACCTGACGTGGAGACTTGGCGGCAAGACGTGGTGACCTGACGAGACGTGGAGACCTGGTGACCAGACGTGGTGACCTGACGAGACGTGGTGACTTAGCGACCTGACGTGGAGACCTGACGAGACGTGGTGACTTGGTGACCAGACGTGGTGACCTGACGAGACGTGGTGACTTGGCGACCTGACGTGGAGACCTGATGAGACGTGGTGACTTGGCGACCTGACGTGGAGATTTGGTGACCTGACGTGGAGACTTGGCGGCAAGACGTGGTGACCTGACGAGACGTGGAGACTTGGCGAGACGTGGAGACCTGGTGACCAGACGTGGCGCGAAGGCAGACAGACCCAGACCTGGAACAGTGGGCTGCGGTCCATCAGCCGAAGCATGGGGCCCTGGCGTAGCTTGGGGTGCTGGCGGACCCAGACCTGGAACAGTGGGCTGCGGTCCATCAGCCGAAGCAGGGTGCCCTGGCGTTGCTTGGGGTGCTGGCGGACCCAGACCTGGAACAGTGGGCTGCGGTCCATCAGCCGAAGCATGGAGCCCTGGCGTAGCCTGGGGTGCTGGCGGACCCAGACCTGGAACAGTGGGCAGCGGTCCATCAGCCGAAGCATGGAGACCTGGCGTAGCGTGGGGTGCTGGTGGACCCAGACCTGGAACAGTGGGCTGCGGTCCATCAGCCGAAGCATGGAGCCCTGGCGTAGCTTGGGGTGCTGGCGTACCCAGCCCTGGAACAATGGGCTGCGGCCCCTCAGCTGGAACGTGGAACTCTGCTGTTGCTTGGGAAGCTGCTGGACCCAGCCCTGGAAGTGTGAGCTGCGGCCCCTCAGCTGGAACGTGGGACTCTGGCGTGGCCTTGGGAGCTGGCGGACCCAGCCCTGGAAGTGTGAGCTGCGGCCCCTCAGCTGGAACGTGGAACTCTGGCGTAGCTTGGAAAGCTGGCGGACCCAGCCCTGGAACTGTGAGCTGCGGCCCCTCAGCTGGAACGTGGGACTCTGGCGTAGATTGGGAAGCTGGCGGACCCAGCCCTGGAACTGTGAGCTGCGGCCCCTCAGCTGGAACGTGGAACTCTGGCGTAGCTTGGGAAGCTGGCGGACCCAGCCCTGGAGCAGTAGGCTGCGGCCCGACAGCTGAGGCATGATGCCCCGAGACGGCGGACGGCCGCACCCTCGGGGTCTGGACTGGAGCACTGGTCACCGCAGCGGCTGGCTGCCTGGTCCGTGGAGCAGGAACAGCCGCCGCGGAGCAGGGACAGGAACGAAGATCTCCGCGGCGCCCGGGGGCTTAGTCCGCGGAGCAGGAACAGGGACAGGAACGAAAACCTCCGCGGCGGCAGGCGGCCTGGTCCGCGGAGCAGGAACAGGAACGAAGACCTCCGCGGCGGCGGGCGGCCTTGTCCGCGGAGCAGGGACAGGAACGTGGATCTGGAACGGTGTGCTGCGGCCCCTCAGCTGGAACGTGGGACTCTGGCGTAGCTTGGGAAGCTGGCGGACCCAGCCCTGGGACGGTGAGCTGCGACCCCTCAGCTGGAACGTGGGACACTGGCGTAGCCTTGGGAGCTGGCGGACCCAGCCCTGGAACTGTGAGCTGTGGCCCCTCAGCTGGAACGTGGGACTCTGGTGTAGCTTGGGAAGCTGGCGGACCCAGCCCTGGGACGGTGAGCTGCGGCCCCTCAGCTGGAACGTGGGACTCTGGCGTAGCTTGGGAAGCTGGCGGACCCAGCCCTGGAACGGTGAGCTGCGGCCCCTCTCTGGTCCGCGGAGCAGGGACAGGAATGTGGATCTCCGCGGCGGCCGGCGGCTTAGTCCGCGGAGCAGGAACAGGAACGAAGACCTCCGTGGCGGCAGGTGGCTCAGTCCGCGGAGTCTGCACCGGCTGTGGGGAACCTGTCGCTGGGTGCAGGCCTCCCCTGGACCTCAAGCGGTACATGTGCACCTTCCAGAGGTGGCCCAGACTGGGAGGGGGCCTGATTGCCAGTCTGGTGCCCCAAAACGGAGACTCTGCGGGGTTCATTGTTGGTCTGAGCGTTCTGTCAAGATTAGTCGGCGTCGCTGACGCAGAAATTTACTGAACCCCGATGCAGAGTCAAAAGGAGCAGGCGAGGTAGAGGTCCAAAAACAATGGTCTTTTATTAACCCTCAGGAGTCGACAGACGCGCCGGCGCGTCCTTATCACAAGACCACTTTAAGACGACGTAGCTGCAAGACGCAGCCTCGCTGAATCCCAGTTTTTTTTGTGTCGAAAGTGGGCACTTCAAACTATATACCAGTTTTTAAATTTTGTTAATATGTCAAGTAAAACCCGAGTTATGATAAAAAATACTGTTTTTTTCATGACCATTGCCATTACGTTTGGTGCGCGTTTGGGGCGCGCATTTTATTCAAGAAGACGTAGTAATCACCAGCGCATTGAGCGCACTTCATTCAGCGCATTTCAGCGCATTTTCCCCAGTCGGATTTTAGAGTTTTGTGTGATTTTAGGTCCAGTGTGTCAATACAGTATGTCAAAATGAAAAAAACAACAGTAAATCACACTTGTGAGGTTGTGCTGACCAAAAATGATTCCAAAATGGCAAGATAAAAAAAATTCTAAGTTGAAATATAAAATTAGAATCAAAAATAGTCAACAACTGACAATTATACATGACTTCAGAGGGTTAAACAAAACTAAACTCAAATAACACACCTACTGTGGCAAAAACTCCTGGGCAAACATGGCAAGGTACAACAAAAGGTTCCTAGCTTGACATGGAAATAACGCAGATCCTGGCATGGCTTGGGGGAAAAATGCAGATCCTGGCATGGCATGGGGGGGAAAAAAGCAGACGCACTGACAATGGTGACTGGGAAGACAAGGACTAAATAGACAAGACAACGAGACACAGGTGACACACATCAGGAGGTAAAAAGCAATCAGGAAAACTAAAGCAAAGCTACATGAAAACAGGACACACAGGGGAAGAGACACTTTCAAAATAAAACAGGACATGACAAAAACCTTGAACATAATACATGGAAGCACAAGACAAACATGGAACATGGCACATGGACAGAAATCAAAAGACAAAGCATAACCAAAAAACACCAAGCATGACAAGAACTATAAAAAACAGTATTAATGATAACGATAATAATAATAATGTGAAAATATAACAGGTGATATTAACTATCGTTGATGTCAAGCAAGACCACAGCAGGAGATCTAGACGTGATCAACAGGACATGCATTAATAGGACATGAATATATATGGTGTTGTGCACTAGTAGGAGCAATTTGGTTATTGGAAGAATAATCAATGATTATGGGAAATAATCATTAAAGCAAAAATCAGTGTATGCTTTATTCACGTAAAAATCGGGGCACCACCCTGTCACCAGGGACCAATAGCCAAATTAATAAATAGGAAATAACAGTCTCTTAAAATTATGAAGGATGAATCCGAGCACTGACTGTCATGAATCCAGCTGTTATCACAAGTACATTCACAATAACTGCAGACAATGACAGTTTATCACTTTAGGATTTTAAAGTGATGATAATAATCAAACGTTTGACTGTTGGTCCCTTTCGGCAAGCTGGACACCTCGGAGAGCCTGGAATAGCTCTCATTGTAACAGCAAGCACAGGGAAAAAGCAGCGACTGAAGGTCACAGTGAACTTTCATTACCTGAGTGACATCACCTCGGACCCCTGTGGAGATGGCTGGCACACAGCCAATGTCCATGCCGGTCCTGGATTTTACGACTAGGTGTACGTCATGGGTGGGGGTCTCTAACGGTTCATCACTCTAGCTCAGGTCTCTTGGGTTACATGTAGGCCTCTCTATTGTTCTCCAGAGCACATGGCCAGTGATCCCAACAATGGAAAGAGAATTAGAGTGGGAGAGTGACGCTCAGTGCACCATGAGAATTCCCCTGGCACTCTAAGCCTATAGCTACACAACAAGGAGCATTGGGTCAGATGTCGATCGAACCATATAAGTAGCAGCCAATGAGAGATTCTCCAAGACAGTCATAGACTGGGTCTTCACACTGGTTTACCAGTTAATTGGTAAAGCTTTGAAGTGACATTGAGTGCAAAGGTCATCTCAGACCATTTCTTCAGTTTCTTCAAATTTTTTTGTCTTCTATAAACTCTTAAATACGTCTGCATCATCATCATTTATGTAAGCACCTTGCCTGCATGGCAGACTTTCTCAATCAAAGGATGTACATTGCTCAGTATAATACCTTTCAACCTGAAGTAACATTGTTGATGGAGAAAATCATTTCTGACACCTGCTGTCTCTTCTTTTCCTAAACAATAAATCAGGTTTAGGTGTCTTATTTTGTTCTTTCTTAGGCCACCAATACAAGACTGCAAATGAAAAGAGGCCTTCCTCAACGGCAATGTACAGGTTCCTATCTGCTAGAAAAGGAGGAAAGCCTGGCCACCACATCCAGAGCCTTCCTACAGGTATCTTTGTTAAGAGTTTTAACTGAGTGTCATACAAGATACAAGATTTATTTGTCACACACAATCATACACGGTACAGTGTGCAGTAAAATTCTTTTTGTCCCTGCTACCAAAAAATAGGTAAGAAAAATAGAATGAGCAAAATTAAATATTATAAAATAGAAATCTTATAAAAATAAGAAAATTAAAAATGTGAAAATGTGCAGTATTTAAATGTACAGTATTTACATCTAGTGCAGGTGGGAGTAGGATTGCTTTTTCTCATCCTCACAGTGTTGGTTCTCAGGCAGCGGAACCGACAGCCTGATGGCAGCAGGGAGAGGACTGAGTGTCCGGGTGATGGGGCTGCCTGAGGATCTTCTCAGCTCTCGACCTGCATCGTTTGGTGTAAATGTCCTGCAGGTCGAGGTAGAGTTGTCCTAATTGTCCGCTCAGTTGAGCGGACTATCTTCCTAAGGGCCAAGAGGTCCTGTTTTGTGCATCTGCTCATCCATGTGGTGATGCTTCTACTCAAGCTGCTCTCAGTGGTGCAGGTGTAAAAGTTCCTGAGCACCTTCAGGGGGAGCCTGAAGTCTCTGAGGCATCTGAGGTGGAACAGACGCTGCCTGGCCTTCTTAACAGTCCTGAATGTGCAGTGACCAGGACAGGTCCCATGTGATGGTCACACCGAGGTATTTTAAACTGTCCACCCTCTCCACCTCAGACCCGCCGATGCAGAGTGGATGGATGTCCTTCTGCTGCTTCCCCCTGTAGTCCACAATCAGCTCCCTAGTTTTGCTGACGTTCAGCAGGAGGTTATTCTCCCGGCACCAGCTCTCCAGGTGAGTCACCTCCCTCCTGTAGGCCTCCTCCTTGTTGTGGGAGATTATCCCCATGATGGCTGTGTCATCAGCAAACTTTACAATGATGTTGCTGAGGTAGACACACATGTGTGTGTGTACAGGGAGTACAGCAGGGGACTCAGCACGCAGCCTTGAGGGGATCCAGTGTTAAGGGTGAGGGGGGATGAGCTATGGGTGCCTACGCATACCACCTGTTGTGTGCCGGTAAGGAAGCTGTGGATCCACCTGCACAGGGAGGAGTTCAGTCCAACATCACACAGCTTAGTGACCAGCCTGGAGGGGACTGTGGTATTGAATGCTGAGCTGTAGTCCACAAACAGCACTCTCACATAGTTCCCCATCGTAGGGTCCACGTGGGTCCAAGTGTCTTGTGCAGCAGGAAGGTTATGGCGTCGTCGATGGATCTGTCTGGGTGGTATGCAAACTGAAGGGGATCCGGGGTGGGGGGCAGAGAGGAGGTGATGAATGTTTTGACCAGCTTCTCAAAACATTTCATCACCACAGACTACAACAGACTTTTTAAAGCATCGTTGTAAACACCGGTGCAAGCTGTTCAGTGCAGGCGTTGAGGACACAACCGCTAATGCCGTCAGGCCCTGCTGCTTTCCTGGTGTTTACACTTCTAAACATCCTCCTCACCTACAGCTCCGTCACAGTGAGCATTACCTCTCCTCCGGCTGGGAGCGCATCTTCTTGAATGCTGTCCGACTCGGAGCGTGCGAAGAAGTTTTTGAGCTCATCAGCCAGAGAAGCGTCGGCTCTCATCGCGGGTGGATGTGTTGCTTTGTAGTCTGTGATGGTGTGTAGTCCCTGCCACAGCACCCTGGAGTTGCTCCCCTGCTTCTGCAGCTCCAGAATGAGTAACAAGTTTCAGTACAATAGAATTAGACTAAAGCAATAAGAGCTAAAACATAATTAAAAGTGCTTAAGTAGAAGAGCAGGATTGGAAAGCAGGAGAACATGAAAGAGTGAAAGGGTGTTAGAGGGTTATGGCTGTTAGGAAAGAAGGTGCAGTTGGACGAGATGAGTTTTCAGGTGCTTTTTAAAGAAAGAGAGGGACGCCTCTGCTCTTGCTGTGGCTGGTAGGCTGTTCCACCAGCGTGGAATGTTGTGGGAGAAAAGTCTGGTTTGGGAGTGCCTTGTGTGAAGGGATGGCAGAGCCAGACGATGTTTATTTGCTGAACGTAGAGCCTGAGAAGGGTTGTAAGCCTGAATGAGAACGCTCAGGTAGCTGGGTGGAGACCCTGAAGTCACTCTGTAAGCTAGTGTTAGTGACTTCTGGCTGCCATATTTAACCAGTGTAGTTGGATTAGTAATGGAGTGACATGAGCCCATTTGGGTTCATTAAAAACCAGATGCGATGCTGCATTCTGGATCATTTGTAATGCTCTGACTGCACATGCTGGAAGGCCCGTCAGAAGGGTATTGCAGTAGTCAAGGCAAGTGGTGAGGTCAGATTGTTTGTATGTTGTAGAGCGCATAGCGACAGGGCCGTGATACAAGACAAGACAAGACAACTTTATTTGTAATAGCCCATTTTTACAAGCAGTTTGTCTGAAAGGGCTTAACATAACATTAGCAACATCCTCTTTCCTTCGACCCTCACATCGACTAAGGAAAAACTCCCACAAAACCTTTAACAGGAAAAAATGGAAGAAACCTCAGGGTGGGCAACATCATGAGTGATCCCTCACCCAGGACAGACAGACGTGTAATGGTTGTTGTACAGGCAGGAAAGCAGTTAACAACATGAGAACATTACTAAAAAGACAAGTAAAACAAAATCTCAGCTCATAAAAATTTAAAATTTTCATGTGATTCATCTGTTCAGTTTCACTTTTGATACCACCTCAATATGATTTTAACATTTCACAAGACTAAAATTATAATAATGAAATTATAATGAAATGCTGTATCATTCATGTATTTTTCATATTCTGTTGAAAACCACTATCCTATCAGTTCAATTCAGTTCAATTTCGGCCCGCAAGGGAGAACCACCCCGCCGATAGTCGGTGCACAGAAGAATGACAGGCAGATGTCAACAGTAGACATTGGGTTGGTCATAGAGTCAGATGCAGTTCAACATGAAGATCTGGATGGAGAGAGACCTGCAGAAAGATACAGAGAGAGAGAGAGAGAAAGGGAGGGAGAGACACAAAACTACGAGGAGAACTGGACACAGTTAGTGACATAAAATATCTAATAATAATAATAATAATCTGACGAGGGGAGAGGATAGAAGAGAAAAAGGAGGAGGGGGAACTGCTTGGTGGATCATGTTTGTGTCCCCCGGCAGCATAGGCCTATAGCAGCATAGCTATGACAGAGATTTAAAGATTAACAGTTAGTCAGACCTATTCTACCTGTGGCTATATATCAAGAGGTGAGTGTAACTATGCCTACCGGCCCTACACACTTTGTTTGAGGCTAACTATATGCTTTACTAAACAGAAAGGTTTTAAGTTTAGTCTTAAAGGTGGAGGTGGTGTCTGCCTGTCGAACCCAGATCGGCAACTGGTTCCACAGCAGGCTATTAATAGAGTAATTTAGACATCCTGACAATAGTGAGTTGAACTAGTCCAGCCTTGAAGTAATGAAAGCATGTACAAGTTTTTCAGCATCACTCTGAGAGAGGACGCTCCTAATCTTAGCAATATTACAGAGGTGAAAGAAGGCGGTCTTAGAGGTCTGTTTAATGTGATGGATAAATGACACGTCCTGATCGAAGATAATGCCGAGGTTCCTCGCAGTCGTACTGGGGGCCAAAGTAATGCCGTCCAGAGAGACAATATTATCAGCTATTCTATTTCTAAGATGTTTGGGACCTAGAATAATGATCTCAGTTTTGTCTGAGTTTAATAATAAAAAAATGGAGGTCATCCAGTCCTTTATGTCCTTAAGACATGTTTGGAGCCTGGCTAACGGCTCTGTTTCTTCAGACTTTAAGGATAAGTACAGCTGAGTGTCATCAGCATAACAATGAAAGTTTATGCCATGTTTCTGAATAATATTTCCTAGAGGGAGCATGTATGTATGATCATGTATGAACAGGATCGGCCCAAGCACTCAATCTTGTGGAACACCGAGGCTAACCCTTACATATAAAGAGGAAACATCATTAACATGAACAAAGTGAAATCTATCTGTTAAATATGATTTGAACCATCAAGGGAAAGACATCCTTGAGGAACTTAGTTGGGATGGGGTCTAAGAGACATGTAGTTGGGTTAGATTTGTTAATGCTGGAGGTCAGCTCGGGGAGGTCTATGGGCAGGAAGCTGTCCAGAGATGGAGCAGCTTCCTTTGAATTATACCAAGGAGCTAGCCTCCTATGATTTTTAACCTTCTTTCTCAGTGGGGCAACCATATCTATAACTGTGTGTAATGTGGCTGCAGTGTTGTTGACAAGGCAATCAAAATCTGCAGGAGTAATATTTAAATCAGTACGTTCTGTTGTACTAGTATATGGTGCTGAAGGTAGCTGTGATGGGATTGTATCCCTAAATCTGTCTACAGTATTCTCAGAGAGGGATCTGGTATAGTAGACCTTTTTGTTGTGTGCTGTAAAGTCTGTTAGAGTTAGCTCAAAAGTTAAAAGTGAATGGTCTGAAAGGAGTGGATTTTGAGGGACAACTAAGAGGTTCTTAGTGCCTAAGGCCGTAGGTGAGAACCAGATCAAGGGTGCGATTATGACAGTGTGTTGGTTCATTTACTGTCTGAAGCAAACCTATTGAATCTTACAGTGAGTTAAAGACTGACTTAAGACCGTCAGAGTCAACATCCATATGAATGTTAAAGTCACCCACTCCAGCCCAGCTCCTGACTTCGTGGCTGAGTTGCTGTTATTCCCAAGCACTTCTGTTTTGTTATAATGCCACTGACAGTTGACTGTGGAATTTTTTTTTTTTACCAACATTGTTTTTAGTGATTTTGCAACATAAACAAAAACAAATACAATGTATGATAAACAAACATGGTAAATAACCAAACCCCATCACTTATTTCAGTTCTTAGTCGGGGAACTGATTAATTATTTACATACCGTCTTAGCTGATTACATATATACAGTACATGCGATGAATATGAATATAGAATATTGAATACTGCAGAGGGCCACTTTTAATACATCCCAGTCTCTTCTATCATATTTGTCAAGTCTGTTCCTACTAAATAGTTAAAAAACGGGTTTGGGATTGAAATCATGTTACCAATATTATTTTCTCTAGTAGGAGTGTTGTAATTAACTCAGACAACCATCTGCTTACTTGTGGTCTTCCATGAGAGGGTTATCACTTTTTTCGCCAATAATAGTTATGCTGCTATAGGCTTAGATTGCTGAGGGTCCTCCCACGATGCACTGAGCTCTATCTTCCCCTCCCTCTCCTTCTGCACACATTTATGTCCATTAATGCATATCACTAACCCAGTGCTTCTCAAATAGTGGGGCGCGCCCCCCTGGGGGGGCGCGGTGCGATGCCAGGGGGGGCGTGTGTGACCCTGGAGAACATGCTTTTGTTGCCGTACTAGAATAAAGTGTAATTGCACATCCACTACAGTAGTTGGCAGTGGCGCTCTCATTGTCAAAGTGTGCGCAAGGAGTATTAGCTCTATGGTGTAGCGGGTTTTTTGCACCGAGCAGGCGATATGAAGTGCAGTAAACGAACCCTTAAGAGACAACATGAAGAAATTTTTAACAGGGATGAAAAGAAAAGCGGAGAGAGACGAAGATAATGAAACAAAAGTAACTCACCCGAAAGCTAAGACGAGGAAATATGACGACGCATATGTAGCGCTTGGCTTCACTACAGTGACTACAGTGGGAGACGAGGAAAGACCGGTGTGTTTACTGTCTAAACATGCTGGCAGCGGACAGCATGAAGCCAAATAAATTAAGGCGCCACTTGAAGACATTACATCCCAATCATGTTGATAAGCCGCTGGAGTTTTTTCAGCGAAAATGTGCCGAATATTGCCAACAATCATCCCGCTTTGTGAATGCTACTTCAGTAAACCAGCGAGCACTGTTAGCATCATATTATTACATATTATTAAATATTATTACATATTATTATTACTATTATTTATAGTCGCGGCGGAGAGTTGGGGGGGCGCGAATTGTTTTCTTCTTGCTGGGGGGGGGCGCAACAGAAAATAATTGAGAAGCACTGCACTAACCCAACTTCTTCGCTGGAGTCTTTGTGCTTCATTATTATTATCTACTGTTCCAGTATTTCTGTATTATTGCTGTTGCTATGCATCTCTGCTTGTGTGCTCCTTCTCTCACGCCCCACCACCATCCCCCCTTTCTCTTTGTCTGTCTATCTTTCTTGCGCTCTCTCTCTCTCTCTCAACCCAACCAGTCAAGGTTGATGGCCGCCCATCTTGAGGTTTCTGCCTTCTAAAAGGCAGTTTTTCCTTGCCACTGTCGCCATGTGCTCTCTCAAGGGGGAATGTTGGGTTCTCTATATTACAATTTAATTAAAGAGTTTGGTCTAGACCTGCTCTAATTGGAAAGAGTCATGAGATAACTTTTGTTGTGAATTGGCGTTATATAAATGAACTGAATTGAATTGAGTTAAATTACTATACTTATATATACAAATACCCGTTGATTTTTTTTAATCTTCAATTTCTCTGGAAATAAGCCTAATACAAACTGGATCTGTAAAATGTTTTGAATATTTTAGTTTCACCACTTCCAATTTTTGGATTTCTATACATTTCCAGATACCGTGAAAAAAGTACCTTTTTCATTTGTTACAGGTGTCTGGGATGGCTCCATTGTATCTGTTCAGTTTTTCTAGAGTAATATATGTTCGCATCACCCAGTTATTCTGCAGCACATTAAGACGGGTATTAGTAGTTCTCTGCTGTGCCTTAGCTCATATTTCTTCCCACTCTTTCTTTAAAATGTCCTCGTTCAGGTCATATCTCCATGCCTCCAGCCACTCTGTGGCTGTCTCTATACATCTGTCTATCAAGAATTTATATGTTTTAGATATTAAGCCTCTTCCCATACAATTTGTCTCCATTAGTTTTTCTAGAGTAGGTAAAGAGGGGCATAATGATTGAGTTTGTTGTGTTTTCAAATATTTGAAAAAATGATTGTGGGGTACATGAAATTTATCTACCAATTCCTGAAACGTCATCAATACCTTTTGTGTGTTGTAAAGGTCTCCTATTCTCCCCAATCCTCTTTGGGCCCAAAATATATACGAGTAAGTAGGAAGAGGTAGGCTTGGCTGGAATTCCTCCATCTCTTTCCACAGAGGAGCCTCTCTTTCTGTGAAACAGAATAGCAATGTTCTTAACTGTGCTGCCCAATAATACTAGAGTGGGTTGGCGCATTTAAGCCCCTGGTCATAGGGCAAGTACAGTACCGACAGCTGTGTCCGTGGACATCTATTATTCCATAAAAAACCAACAGTTTCTTAAGTTGAGAGAACAGATTACTTGGAGAAAGTGGAAGGTTTCGAAACAGGTACAGCAGTTTAGGCATTATGTTCATTTTAAAAATGTTCATTTTTCCTATGAGCAACATCGGTATGGGCTTCCACCTGTCCAGAGACTTTGAAATTTCTTGTAGTAATGGTTCATAATTACTGGCTACAATGTGTTTGAGTTATGTGAAGTAGTCCACAAATTTAAATTGAGTGGCTATTGCAGGGGGACTCTTGCTTTCTAATTCATTTAGGAACATTATTGATGATTTGGATTTATTTAGTTTATAGCCTGAGACTTCTCCGAACACATTAATTAAAGTTTTAAAAATTAAAGTTTTAATAACTCAGGAATGGATTTTCCTGTATTTTTAAGAAATAATATTACATCATCTGCAAATAAGGCCAAAGATGTTCCTGTTGTCCAATTGTTATACTTGTAATACTTTGATGCGTTCTTATAGCTATTGCCAATGGTTCTATGGCCATAATAAATAGCAGAGGAGATAAAGGATCTCCTTGTCTACTTCCTCTTTGTATATTAATGGTCTTGGAGATATTTCAATTAGTCATTATTTCGATTATTTCAGTGTATAAAGTAATTTTATCCATTTATTAAAATTTTCTCTGAAACCAAAACGTTTAAGAATCTCAAATAAATAGGGCCAAACGTTTTTTCAGCATCTAATGACAGTAATCTAGTGTCCCTTTGTCAAAGTTTAGAATATTTAAAACTCTCCTGACATTACAGAAACCTTGTCGAACAAAACAAAACCGTTCTGGTCTTTATCAGTAATATCGGGAATTATTTTCTCCTGGCTAGTATTTTGCTTAAAATTTTTAAGTCAACGTTTTTTGTGGCCTAAAATTTTCACATTTATTATTTGGCTTGCCTGGTTTTGGCAGTAAAGTTATGAGTGCTCCTCTTAAGGAAGCTGGGCTCTTGGTCCCAGTCTGTGCGCCCTCTCCAGCGTGAGTTTTACCTGGAGGGATTCCATTTCCAGCACATCTGGGATCCAGCTCTCCAGGAAGCCACACATGTCATTACTCTCTGCACCCTCTGGAAGATTTACAAGTCGTACATTAGAGCGACGTGACCGAGCCTCCAGGTCTAGTACTTTTCCTTCCAAGTCTTTATTTTTCCCTTCCAAACTTTCATCTTTTCTTGAAGCGAAGTTGTCTTCAGTTGTTGAGATTCTCATCTCTGCTTGTGTGACTTTTTCAGAACAGTCTTTAATGTCCCATCTGACATTTTCAATTGCTGTAAGAATCCTGTCAAATCTGGATGAGAGGTCAGACTTCATGCTGTTAATCGCTGCCATCATTCCTGTCAAAGTGGCATGATCGGACTCTTCTGTTACCTCTGGATGTTTCTCCGTGCTAGTGTTATCCGTGACACCAGTGCCAGCACTAGCTTCCATAGCCTTGTCGTTGAGCTTGGACTTAGAGTTGCAAAATTATATAAATTAGATTGGTGTGTCTTCTTTAGTGAAGTGATTGGAAAACTTGCATCCAATTATTTGGATGAGTGAATGAATACTTTTAGCAACATAGTGTTCATTTCAGCAAAAGTCTAATGACAAAAGGCTGAAGAGGCCATAGAAGGGGCCAGAGCCGTCTCTAATTTCTGAGGCGACTGAGATCCTTTAACATGAGGTTGCTGAGGATATTCTATGAGTCTGTGGTGTCCAGTGCCATCACATATGCTGTTGCCTGCTGGCGCAGCTGCCTGAGGGTGAGGGACACTAACAGACTCAACAGAATCATTAAGAAGGCTAGCCATGTTGTTGGAGAGCTGGGACTGCTGGAACTCAGAGAACTGGATTCTCTGACAGTGGTGTCTGAGAGGAGGATGTTGTCCAAAATAAGAATGACACTGGACCTTCCCTCTCACCCTCTCCACAATGTGCTGATCAGCTACAGGAGCTTGTTCAGTAACAGACTCTTACTCCCACAGTGCACCACAGAGCAACACATGAAATCATTCCCGCCTGTTGCCATTAAGCTCTGCACACAGAGGGCCTGGAAAGATAGTGTGTTGACATATAAAAAGACCTTTCATAAAGCCAGAACAGCTTATTATTTATTCATCTTTAATAGAGCAAAACAAGAACAACCCACTGTAGCCAGGCTGACAAAGAGTCACAGCTTGTTGAGCCTTGTTTTCCTGCAGCTCTTAGTAGTGAAGACTTCATGGGTTTGTTCACCAATAAAATCACTAACATTAGAGAAAAAATCAATATAGATCTCCCCACAATAGCCAACATACTGCCAGAAACCTAGTCCTACTCCATCTCTGGACAGCTTCCTGCCCATAGACCTCCCTGAGCTGACCTCCAGCATTAACAAATCTAACCCAACATGTCTGTTAGACCCCATTCCAACTAAGCTCCTCAAGGACTTCTTTCCCTTGATTGGCGTTTCCTTCTTAGATCAGATCAACTTGTCTTTAACAACAGGTTATGTACCACAGGCGTTTAAGACTGCTGTTATCAGACCTTTGCTTAAAAAACCTTCACTTGACCCAGACATCTTAGCAAACTACAGGCCGATATCCAACCTCCCATTTTTGTCTAAAACACTTGAAAGAGTGGTTGCTAATCAGTTAACTGATCACCTACACAGGAACAGTCTGTTTGAAGTGTTTCAGTACTGGTTAAAGTTACAAATGACCTCCTCATGGCATCAGACCGCGGGCTTGTCTCCATACTCGTTCTGCTGGATCTCAGTGCTGCTTTTGACACTGTAGATCACAGCATTTTATTACACAGATTAGAACATAGGGCTGGTAGGCATAGTTACAGTCGCTTCTTGACAGACAGCCACAGGTAGAATAGGTCTGACTAACTGTTAATATTTAATCTCTATCATAGCTACGCTGCTGTAGGCCTATGCTGCCGGGGGACAACATGATCCACCGAGCCGCCCCCCCACCTCCCCAATACCACCACCATCTATTCTCCCCCACCTCCTCTCCCCTGATATTTTATATTTTATACTTTATTTTAGTTTTCATTTTATTTTATATTTTTTCTTTTCTTTTCTTGATCGGGAAATTGCAAGTACAATGTCTGTATGAAGAAGAATTTCCCCTCGGGAATAAAGGAATTCTGATTCGGATTCTGATTATTAAAAGTGAGTGAAGTGGAATAAGGTGAAGAACTTAAACACATGAGTGTCAGTCTCATGTCTGAATCTTTCGTTGTAGGTATGTTTCTGATAAGGGACCCACTAATGAGATAAATCATTCACATTTTTATTTTATGTAGGAGTCCTCTACGAAGCCTTTACATGAATTTCTTTGTATTTTCGAAACTGACCTGAAGATTTAAGATCTTTTTCAGATGTTTTTCGTGCTTTTTCTGGATCATGCACACTTACCTGTGAAAGAAGCATCCAAAATTTATGCGAAGCAACTGCCTGCAATTTATTTTTAGCATTGTTCAAAAAGGAATTCAAATCAGGAATATATACAACAACCTGAATGTTACATAAATATTTACAAGAAATTGCAAAAAAGTTGCTCATTAATCAAGTTTGCTAATTCTGACACATAACATGCTGTGCATGACTTGTAGGGGTAGACTGTTGAAATAAATTCTTTTGACTGATTTGTGTATTGGTGATTTGGTTTTCACAGTAGTATCCACTGTATATGAAACAAGTCTACAGAGTTGTGGTTATGAGCGATTACAAATTTTAGACATTTGTTCCCTTTTTTATCTGGAGAAATAAAAGTTAATTTGCCTTGCTTCACGTGAGCAATGATTCCCAAAATATTTTGGTTTTGTGTGAACATTTGTATTTCTCAGGGTCAGGTTTCCTACTGCATTAATGGTCAAGAGGCAAATTAATAGAAAATACATGTGTCTTTGTTTCCCACTGAAAAGCAGTGGCAGGTGGATGAAGGGCTGTTGGTGCATCCTTTATCCCATGTGGAGATACCAGAGGTGGGCCAGCTTCTGAAAGAGATGTCCTTATGTCTACTGGACCTCCAGGCTCTCTGCAGCATCCTGACTCAAAGAGCACAGGGGAAAGAGCCCAACCTGTCGCTGCTTCTGGACATTAAATGTATGTGGAGAACACAGACATACACAACACAGCCTTTATACAATACTTTGGACATTGTTGAAGTTATATCTTGACAGCACAAGAATAAGGTATGGATCTTAATAGATTTCATTTTATTTGAGGAAATTTATCTTGCTCCCAAAACATGCACTGTTTCACATAAATAACAAAACACAACAGTTAACCAAACAACAAAATAAATACTACAAAACATATATGTTATCAGATATTTTAAGTGACTGCAATGCAGTCAAGCAATAGCTCACTTTTACCATTACATTTCAATAATATATAACATTTGGTATTAAAAGATTGAAAAAATAATAACAATATCTCTTTAGTTTCTCCAGATCACCTCTGTCTCTCAAAAAGTACCTTGCTACAGGTACAACCCTGATTCCAAAAAAGTTGGGATGCTATGTAAAAACTAAATAAAATCAGAGTGCACTGATTTACAAATCCTTTTTGACCTGTTCAATTAAATACAGTACAGGGACAAGACATTAAATGTTCAAACTGATTCAAACTTTATTTTTTTGGAGACTCGTTTTGAACTTGATGAGCACAACAAAACAGCACATTTGCCCCTGTGTTACTTCACCTTTTCTTTCAAAAACTCTCCTTACGTTTCACTCAGTGTGCCAAGTCTTTTATCCAGACTTGTTTACTGCAAAACTGCACTCTCATAACACTTGCAGAAAGTGGCTATATTGTGTGTTGGAATAAGCAGTGAGGTTCCTGGAAAAGACATTGTCTGGATGGCAGCATATTTTGCTCCAAAACCTGCATGTACCTTTCAGCATTATATAGTATCTAGATGTGTATTGTCATGGTCAAACCACTATACCATCACAAATGCTGGCTTTTGAACTTTGTGTCAGATGGATGGTCATTTCCTCTTTAGCCAGAAGAGCACAATGCCCATGATTTCCCAAACCAATCTGAAAATCATTCTTTGTGTGATATTGTCTTAATATGCATTTGTAGTTGCAGTGAAAAGAAAAGAAAGAAGAAAGAATGAACTGTTTCATCTTCAGCAGTTTTCTGAAATGTTTTCCAGCTCATGTAGTAAAATCTTTTATACTGTCATGCTAGTTCTTAAGGCTAACCTGAGAGATTGAAAGTCGTAGGCATTCAGCGTTGATTTTCATGCTTGCACCTTATGTGCAGAGATTTCTTTGGATTCTCTGAATTTCTTGATGATCCCATAGATTGTGGAAGGTAATGTCCACAATCTCTCTTGAACTAGCTCTTGAACTGTTGGACTATTTGCCAACATAGTTTATTGTGATGAACCGCATCTTTGCTTGTGAATGCATGAGCCTTTCATGGATGCCCTTTCATACCCAGTCATGACACCGCCACCTGTTACCAGTGAACCTTTGTACCTGTGGATTGTCCCAAACAGGTGTGTTTTTAGCAGATAAGAATAAGCATATATTTCCAAAAACCAAAGAAGTTGATGAGGTAAAACCTTTCTCCCAACGGAAAGAAAATATATGAATATATATGTTTTTTATCTATGCCACATATATTTTCCAACATATGTGCACATATTCGAAATTGGCCACCTATATGTCTTTCAACTATATGTACATATATATTCATATATGCACACATATATGTACATATATGCTATACATATACACTTTGGACACACCTTCTCATTCTCACTGAAGGCATCAAAGCTATGAATGAACACATATGGAATTATGTAATGAACAAAAAAGTATGAAATTACTCAAAACATGTTTCATATTTTAGATTCTTCAAAATAGCCATGATTACTGCTTTGCACACTCTAGGCATTCTTGCGATGAGCTTCATGAGGTAGTCACCTGAAATGGTTTTCCAACAATCTTGAAGAAGTTCCCAGAGATGCTGAGCACTTGTTGGCCCTTTTGCCTTGACTCTGCAGTCCATCTCATCCCAAACCATCTCAATTGAATTCAATTTCAGTTTAGAGGGGGGAGAGGAGAGACAGGGAGATGGAGAGAACAGTGCAGAGCAGGAGCAGCTGGATCCACCAGCACTATCAGTGCAATAGGCAGGGCCATAGAGGGCTCAGGATCCAGCAGTGGTACTCGACCTCAGGAGGGCAGGGTAGAAGATTCTGGATCAAGCAACATGCTCCGGAAGTGCTGAAAAAAGATGGAGCACAAGAGCCCCGGGGGAGAGGGCGAGTTAGTATTGTACCAGTAATGGGATATGATGAGTGAGTCCCCTTGCTCTGAAACCTCAGTGTCTATGGATCTCCCCCAGCAATCTAAACCTATAGCAGCATAACTAGGGGTTGGTCCAGGTAGAGCCTGAACAGTCCTAACTATAGGCTTTGTCAAAAAGGAGGATTTTAAGTCTACTCTTAAACATAGAGAGGGTGTCTGCCGCCGAAACTGAGGCTGGTAATTGGTTCCACACAAGAGGAGCTTGATAACTGGCCTGGCCTGATAGAATTCATCCTTTTTTGTTGAATGCCATTTCTTCTCCATGTGTCGTGATCTTTGCTTTAACTCGCATGTTTCCATGGAGCAGAGCTTCTTCTAGTTATATTCCTTTTAGATAGAGGCGCAATTAGGTTGAGCGTGCTGTGCAATGAGCCTGTAATGCTATCAACAAAGTTATCAATGTCATGGCAACTAGGGGTAGTGCATGAGTCCCCTGACACTCTGAGCCTGAGTATTGTACTAATAATCGACAGAACTGCGTTCTTAAATTTGGCTATGGCATTATCAGACAGACATCTAGTGAGAGTGCTTCTGCTCGGTTTTGTGCAATCAGCTAAAATAAAAACAAAAGTTAGTAAATGATGGTCAGACAAAACTGAATTCCGAGTAGAGACTGTTAAGTGTTCAGTTTCAATCCCATATGCTAACACAAGGTCTAGGGTGTGGTTGAAGCAGTGAGTCGGTTCATGCACACATTGACAGAAGCCAATTGTTTCTAGTATGGAACTGAATGCAGTAGCCAAGCTATCATTAACCACATCTACGTTAACTACCTCAACTTAAGCAAAGGGCTTGCTGGCCCTTCTCCGGAGCGGGGTTAGTCCCAAGTTTGCTTGGTTATCCCCTGAAATCCTGTCAGGCTAAAAATGGTTAGCTCTTAGCCCAGGACTATGCAGTATGAAAATGAAGTCTAGATGAAAAGTGTGAAGAGTGAATGAGAATTCTGGGATGAAGTTGACCGTAGGGGAAATTTCAAGTCATGTGCTCAAGTCAAGTGGTCATTTCAGCTATTTACGGTAGTACAGTGAACAGTGAAACGAGACAGTGTTCCACCAGGAACCAAACACTACATTATGTGTACACAAAAGGTTCTATGATGTTCTATGATGTCTCTGAGGTAAGAACGTGCAGTGACTGAGTCATCTACAATAACCAAATCTGTTTTGATCTGACTTGTGATGCCTGCCCAGACTGTTGCACCTCCACCACCAAAGCAAACCCTGGGGACCATGTTGACTTCGGCGTATAGCTCACCTTGCCTTCTCCATCAACGCTGACAACCATCATTTCTGTGCAAGGTGACCCGAAACTCATCAGTGAACAGGACGGTAGGAAAGGTCACATGGTCTTGTGCCCACTGCAACCGTTCACGGCGGTGTCTTGGTGTCAGTGGGGTCACGGGCAACGGTCGTCTGGTATTCAAGCCAAAGCGGTGGAGTTGGTTGCGAATGGTTTGTCTGGAAACCCTAGTACCCCTCACATCTCATAAACGGGCCTGCAGCTGTGTGGAAGTTGCATAACAATGTCTGAGTGCAGAGGTCGTTAGGTACTCGTCATCGTTGCCACTCGTGGGGCTCCACTCCTGGATCTGTCACGAACTCTGCCAGTAGTTCTGAGTCTTGATGCAAGTCTGCTGACGACACTTTGAGACACACCAAGTTCACGAGCAACATCTGACTGCCTGCCACCGACCCAAAGGCGCCATGGCCAGGTGGCGCTGCTCGTCCATTAAATGGCGTTGTGTGTTCATGGCTGTTTGAATAATGAACTTGGAATGACTTACTGACAATACCAGCTTTTTATACCAACAGAATGTTGGAAATTGATGCTACATTGAAAAGGGTTGTCTTTTATTGGCCCCAATATGTAAGACCATTACATGGAAACACAAAATGAGGTGTGTATATCACCTCAATACAATTGCCTTCCTATCCCAAAAATATCTGAAGTGAAACAAACACTGTATGCATGACATCCATTGAGTCTCTCACAATATCCCTAACTTATTGTGAGTAGTGTACATGTTTAGACTTTAGACATACTGTATTGTTGTACACCAACACACATATATATACATATATATATACATGCATATATAAACCTATCCATAAGTGCACAGTGCATTACAACAAGACTATACATAGTGCAAGAGAAAACAATAAACACAAGAAAGGGAGCAGCACCGACCAGAACATGGAACTTTGTGGAGTGTGTTACACTTAAACATCTATGCCAACAGCACACTGAAACAAGTCAGTCACTATTATAAATCTATGCAATCGTTGACACAGTCGTTGGTCGTCAAGCATATTTTCATGCTGCTTTGTAAGAAGCTGTGAATGTTCTTTGTAATGCACAAACAGCTGTCCAAAGCCTGCTGTGCGTGCAACATAATGTTAGTGTGCACACCGCCCAAAGACAATGTGATGCTTTTTCCGTCTCATTTTTGTGAAGAAAAAACCTTCATGAGAAGCAGCTTTTGATCTGGAGCTGGTTATGACTTGAGCTGCTGTCTGCTGACGGGCATTTGAGACAGATCTGCGATGGCGGCTTGGATTTCCCACGGTGGGAATCCATTTAACCAGTGTTAAATCCCACTATGGAACAAAGGAGCTCAGAACTAGTTGCTGTCTTTTGAAAAGGGTTTCTCTAATGAATGCAAAAAACAGATCTCTCACTGATGCATGACAGTGAAGAGTTTAGCGCCTGCTTCCTGACTGAGGACAGCTTTGCTCTCATGTTAAGTGAACCTAGACAAACTACAAGATAAGATGTGGACAGGGAGCTGCATGTCCTCTGGATGCTTCTATTACAGTCAGATCGTCGAGCAGAACATGTCTCTGATGCCCCTCTTGCATTAAGGGTTCTCAGGCTGTTTCCACACATTTTGAAAAAAGTGCTTGGAGCCAGAGAATAACTGAAAGGCAAAGGGTTGTACTGAAACTGCGCCCCAGGAATTTCCTGGGTTTGGGGATGATGGGTGCATGAAAGTATGCATCTTTTAAGTCAATGGGTGTGAACCAGTCGCCTGGGTGCACACATCAACCAACACGTTATGGTGAGCATGTGAAATGGTCTCTTCATTATGTATTTGTTGAAGAGTGACAGGCCAAGCATTTTTGCTGCCTGCATGTGATTGACTGATCAGGAAGAAGGAGCCCACGACTGTCTGTGCTGTGCACTGATGGACATGATCAGTGACGCAAGCTGTAACTTCCATCAGCCAAAGAAGCTCTGTATCCCCTTCAACTTTGATGGAGAAGTCATAGTAGGCCAGCGGCACCTTCAGCTTTGCTGGCTCAGCTGCCGCTCTGGAGATGAAAGGCCAAATTGCAAGAAAATGTGGCCTCACTGGATGATGCCTGGTCTTCCGGTTCAGGTGATAAATGTCTCTTAGCATGGTGCTGGTATTGGAACATTTTTGCGAGCAATGGCACTCTTACTGACACACCCATGAAAAACTTTGAAAAAGAGTGGAAAAAGCATGAAAAGGTGAAAAATACATTTTGAAAAAAACTTGATATTTTAAATAGAGGATTTGAAGAGAGAGAGAGAGAGACAGTGCTTGAGTGAACAAGATGGAAATGCACAGAGAAACTAAGGGACATACTTAGAGGAGGATTAATGAGCTAATCAGCATCAGCTGTAAAAGTTAACTTAAAATTAAATCTGAAACAGCTGAAGGCTGGATGGGACAGAGGTGAAAATGAGTGAGCAAAAAAAGCAAAAACTGAAAATGATCTTTCAGATATTGTAAAAGATTGGAAAAAATTGTAATAAATTTTTGAAAAAGCTTAATATTTTAAAAAGGATTTGAAGAGAGAGAGACTGAGAGACTGAATAAGTGAGTGAGGCAGAGAGGAACAAACTGATGGAGGATTAATCAGGTTATCAAAGAAAACATCAGGATTAAAAAACTGAAAGGTTGTATGAGTGAAATGACCTCACAGTCCACAGTCATGCTAAGGATTTGCAAAAAAAAAAAAAAAGTAAATATTATCCAACAGCCACAGTTTAAAAACTCGTGTACAAGTGTGTCTGTGTGTTTGACACAGAGGCAAGTTAATTATGAATTAAGGGCTAAATTAATAAGTTAGGACAGAATGAGAAAAGCATAAAACTGCAAATGTAAATTGTAATAAGTTATTAAAAAATGCTTGTGTGTGCTTGTCCGAGAAAGAGAGGGGAAGCTGAAGATGGTGGTACAGTTAAAAGCTTAAATTTATTAACAGTTAAAAAGGACAAAGGATTTAACAAAAAATAGTTTAATACACCAATCAGAGCAGAGGAACAAATTTATTGGAAGTTTCATCAACTAGCATCAGCTGTGTGTAAGTGTTTCTAGGCAGCAAACTGCTGTCATTGTGTGAGACAGAGAAACAGAAACCTTGAAAGGTTTCCCTCAACAAAAACACCACAGTTCAAAAACTGTAGCTCCTGAGTGCAATGACCTCACCATGAACATAGGCTGATGTCTAATCTGTCTGGATAGGGTTAAAATGAACTAGAAATTTTAATGTAAAAGGTAGGTGCACTTGAGTTTTCCGAAAATTCAAGTGTAAAATAACATGGCAGTTAATGAGAGTGTTGGAGGGCTGATTAATGTTTCTAAGCATAATCAGAATTCCTTTATTTATCCCTGGAGGGAAATTCTTGAAAACTCAAAAACTCTAAGTCTAATTGCTCAAATAAGCACATTATCTGAAAGATATCGGAAATCAGTAGCAAGATAAATTTTCCTGCAAAATTATGAAAAAATCATGTATGAAGAGTGAAATATGCAGAAACAAAAGTATATTTTTTTTAAAGATTTTTCAACTCTAGTCCTGAACATTCTGCACAATACACACAAACTGTAAAATCTGAACTTAAACAGCTATATGTGAGATTTCAAAAAGCTAAATTCAAGCTAAATAGTTTAAAGTCTTGTGATCTGTTTAAAGTTTAAATGATAACAGTAGCTGAAAGTATGCAGAGGCAGTAGCATTTTAAATTTGAGTGGGTTTGAAGATTTCTCCATTTAAGTACATGAGAAAAAATCATTTAAAAAGCTAAATAATCCGAAAAGTATAAAAGGTAGAAATGAGAAAATAATATCAGACATGTTCTTAATGTTTTGATAGTTGATTTATTTATTTATTTATTTTTGTTTGATTCATCTTTGACTCACTTATCTTATGATGACTTTATCTGCTGTGCTGTCTCTGTCCAGCATTAAGTGTTTCAGGGCAAGAGAGTGACTGCAGAGACATGGTGGAAGAAGAACTGAGGTTCAAGCTGCAGGAGGTCAGCGAGCTGAGGAAAGACATTGATAAGCTGAGAAAAAGCATCTCAGACCGCAGTGCCCAGTATATGGATGATAGCTGTGTATCACAGTGACACCCAGTAACACCTTGCATCTCTGATGGCAGTATGTGTATACAGCACTTTACAATAGACTACAACAATAGACTACAACAAAATGTGAGTGGTTATGAGGGAACAAGTGAGGTATTCAAGAAAGATATGATAAATGATAAAGAGCTATTGAGTAATTCCTGAATAACTGTGATTCATAGTAAGTAATGATGAGTTAATGGGAGATCGTATTTATTGAATCATTAAATAATGATTACTTCAAAGGTACTTGTAAATCTACATACTGACCATTTTCTTCATGAGTGGCTCCTGATTATCTCTTAATCAGCAATCAGTGGTCCACTCGCAGATACCACTTGTCTTTGTTGTCTGTTCCCTCCAATTTTAATTGTTTCTATCTCCTTGTATAGTTGATTTTCCTTTCTCTTGGGCTTGTTTTGTTGATTCTTGGATTTCGATTGTTTTCTCATCTCGCCTTCTACCGTTTAATCCTGTTAATTTCTGTTGGAAATTTTACACCTTCCAGCCTTTGCCTGCTTTTGTCCCTTTTAGTAAGTGTATCAAAATCTCCTTTGTCATTTTACCACTCGTGTCCTGTCTGCATTTTGGTTCCTCCATCTTTTTAACAAACTCTTTAGCTCAGTATGATATGTTACTTAAGATATTCATGACATAATCATTGCATAACGATTCATTAAAATAGTATAGTAAGCAGGGAGGGACTCACAGCTCTGGCTACCAATCTGAAGAGATACACATGAGAAGCAGAAGTTAGGGGATTAAACAGGATGTTCTCTGCCTAACCATCCAAAGTGTACTCCCAGTGGGAGGGCAATAAGATGAGAACAGATCCACCTAGGGCTGAGACTGAACAGTAGTGGAAGAACATATGGGAGAAGGACGCATCACATCAGTGCTCATTGGATAGTGGGTCTAAGAGCAGACCACAGCAATTTCCCACAACAAGACCCAGTCACAGTGCCAGGCCCTGATATGATCCACACGTACTGGCTAAAGAAGCCAAGTGCACTCTATAAGTGCCTCTATAAGCAGCACAAATGAACCAGCTGCTGATGGGCGGGACTCACCCACAGTGGCCAACACAAGAAAGGACACAACATGGAAGTTCCTGTCAGGCATTACAGTGGCTAAAATAAGTAGGTACATGGATCCGTACATGAGTGGGGCACAGTGGGAAATTGCTAGCAACACCAGGGGAGCCTGGATTGGCTACAAGAAAGCCTACGACTCAGTGCCACACACGGATACTGACATGTCTGGAAATGTACAGTACAACATCAACAGGACACTAAGAGCCTTCATAAAGAACTCAGTGGGGCTGTACAAGACAACTCTATAGGTCAACTCAAAGCCAACTGCACAAATCACGATTAAGTGCGGCACATACCAAGGTGATGACCTATCCCTGTTGCATCATCACAAAGATCCAGGAATACATTAGAAAGATGGAGCTTAGAGGTGAACTGCCAAGTGAATACCTCATGCAGCAGAAATCTGGCAATGATGAGGAGAAAGAGGAGGAATCATCATGGAGGTACAAGACCTTCCACAGCATGTACCACTGACAGATAGAAGAAGTGGTAGATATCAAGAAATCCTACCAATGGCTGGAAAAGGCTGGATTGAAGGACAGTACAGAAGTGCTAATCATTGCAGCACAAGAACAGGTACTCTATCTGTCTATCACACCAGACAGGACCCCAGGTGCAGGCTGTGTGATGCCCCTGAGACATTTCAGCACATAACAGCAGGGTGTAAAATACAGACAGGGACAGTGTACATGGAACGCCATAACCAAGTGGCTAGTATTGTCATGCCTGGTGTTTTTTGTTATGCTTTGTCTTTTGATTTCAGTCCATGTGCCATGTTTTATGTTTGTCTTGTCATGTATTTCCATGTTTTATGTTCAAGGGTGTCATGTCCTGTTTTATTTTGAAATCGTCTCTTCCCCTGTGTGCCCTGTTTTCATGTAGCTTTGCTTTTGGTTTTCTTGATTGCTTTCTCCCTCCTAATGTGTGTCACCTGTGTCTCGTTGTCTTGTCTATTTAGTCCTCGTGTTCCCAGTCACCTGTGTCAGAATGTTACTTTTTTGTGCCTGTGTGTTCATGCCAGAAAACTTTTTTTTTTTTTTTTTGCCATGCCATGCCAGGAGTTTTTTCGCACAGTAAGATGCTTTTTTTTTTAGTTGTTTTTTTTATTTTTTTGAAAATAAAGATTATTGCTTGGACCTCTGCCTCACCTGCCTGCCCTTTTTGTCTCTGCATCGGGGTTCAGCCTTTTCTGCGTCAGTCAGCCACAATGCTCAAGTCCTGTATAGTAGTATAGTATACAGGAACATCTGCACTGAGTATGGACTGAAAGTCAGAGGTCAGAGTGGAACCTCCCAAGGTGGTTGAGAATGACCAAGTTAAGCTCCTGTTGGACTGTTGAGATACAGACTGACAAAATGGTGATGGCGAACCAGCTGGACATTATGATGGTCGACAAATAACAGAAAAAGGCAGTGGTGATAGATGTAGCAATCCCAAGCAACAGCAAGAAGAAGAAACATGGGAAGCTTGAAAAATGCCAAGGGCTGAAAGAAGAATGAAATTCCCTCTCTCTGTACAGTTAAGTACATGAGCAAAGTGAAGACTTTCAGCTTCAATTCAAGGGGTTGGACAAAGGTTTGGCATTAACAATTTAGGAATGATGTGCACTGGTAGGAATCAGATTTAGTTATCAAAGGTAATCATTAATAGTGATAAAATTATTGACAAATAATTTTAATTAATCATTACCTAATTTCCCCTCAGGGATGAATAAAGTCATCTATCTATCTATCGGGCAGCATCCTGTTACCAGCGACTAATAACCAAACTTGGAAAGCTGTCTCAATCTGGTATTCACTGAGAAGTGTCAATACCTGAGAGATATTAACAGTAGTCAAGTGAACAGTGAAGGACTGAATCCGAGCACTACAGCCATCAGAATCCAGCAGTTATCAAGTAGGTGTGTGTGTGTGTAGGAGAGAGAGAGAGAGAGAGAGAGCAAAGATGGTAGACAAGGTCATGTGAGTGACGTCTCACAGAGCTCAATATGGCCAGCTCAACCATGAGGGTTTGAAAAAAGAGACTGGGAAACAAAAAGGGGGGGGGGGGCAGCGTTTTAGCATGTGTCCAACAAAGAGCTGGAGCAAACCTGAGTTGTGTTACCATGTGATCCCTATACTCAGGTGATTGTAGGTGTCTAAGGTGTGCGTAGGCGGGTCAGTAAGAAAAGAAAAGGAGCAAGGAGGAGCCTAATTATCACCAAGGTGCAATAAACTGGCTTATTTTATGGTAACAAGGCAGGTGAACGGTCATTCGGCAGGCTTGACACCAGTCCTTCAACTGGTAAAATATCAGTTTATTGGCTGGTGGCAATAGGCTCAACAAGAAAACAACTCAAGCATTTTAAACATTCAATAAACAAAGGACACAACTAAGCACAGTTAACAACAATGATTAAAGTGAATGCTATAAATGTTACACAGGATAACACAGGACACAGTGATCCTATAGCAACAACACAGTCAACAAACTTCAGTCTATTGAGTTTTTGTTTCTCAGTTTAGTGTTAGTGATTTTCTGTTTTCTAAGCCTAGCTTCAGTCTAGAGAGTTTTTGTTTCTTAGTTTAGTGTAGGTTTTTTCCTCTGTGAAGAGTGATTTTCAGTTTGTTCTTTTTGAATAAAGACTTTGAGAGTCGTGCGTTTGTGTTCTGGTCCATAGTTCAGTCATGGCAGGTACAAGTTAATCTTGGTTTCATCAGTCCAAATAATCTTATTCCAGAATTGTGTAGGATTTTTAGGCATTTTCTGGCTCATCTGGCATTTCTTTTCTTGAATGTTACAAGTGGTTTGCACTTCGTTGTGAAACCACTGTACTTACATTCATGAAGCTGTCTCTTGAGTCAAGAGTGGCTAGAATTGGGGTTCAGGATGCAAATGATCATGTCTTCTGTGTCATCTGCTTCTATTTATTTATCCAAAGCCTATTTACATGAAGGATGTTCCCACACATTTATTTTAAAACATTTCATTGGGAAACAAAATCATTTCATATTGTTCCTTATATCCCTGACTGAATCACATCCTGGATCACTGTCGGAGAGCATCCAGGCATCTGCCCATCCATACAAACAATTGTTACACTGCCCTTCAATGCCCTTTTTAGTGACGTTTTCACATCACCTTTGGTCAAGGTGCATCCAGATTTAGACTCCATGGTGCTCATCCCCAGCCTCGCTTGTTTGCAGTTGCACTGAAAACATTTTTTTTAAAAAAAGGACTCCACAGGTACTGCAAATTAAACAAATTAGAACCAAACTTTATTTGAATGATAAACAAACTGCTTAACTCGAATACATTACCAATAAAGATGCACATCATCTTGGGAGTTTAGAGACACAAAGGAAACAGAATAAAAAAAGGCAAGTAAAGTGACACATGAATGCTGTAAGGTCATGACATCATGGCATATTAAGGATTCTCTGTACTCTTGTTCCTTTGGGTCAGAACCCTAGCTGCTTCTTTCAGTGGTGAAAACAGATACAAGAGCTAGGCACAATAATGTATTAACTGATTATCTTTGCATTGGTGTGGGCCTGTCTAATAGACAAGTTGATTCAAATCTCTGCCCAGTTTGGTGTCGTTTGTTGTATTATACTGGGACATGAACATGAACATGACTGAACGTGTACACTATAATCTAATGTTAGACAATAAAAAAGAACAAAATACAGTATACGGCAATACACAGCTAAGAAAGACCCCACATTATGTTTTCAATTATATGATATCATACCAATGTTATTGTGCCCACCCCTGTACATTCAACATACAGTGCCAAGCCAAAATATTTTAGCAATGAAACAAGGTTAAAAATGTACGGCAGGATTTTTTTTAAGTATTCACACTTAAGAAGTCCAGTGGCTAGAATTTAGTGGGACGTAGTGGTCAGGTTGCAGATTGCAACGAACTGAACACCCCTCATGTCATCCTCCTCTACAGTGGCTGCTAACAACATGGCAAGCTTTAACTAGAGCAAGTTTTGTTTTGTCTGGTCTAAGCTACAGTAGAAACATGGCAGTAAAACATAGTGATCTCCGTGTAAGAGAACCCGCTCCCTCTGTTCTTACTTAAAACTTATCCATTCTGCCTAAAAAAGACATATGGCATAGTCATTGTTTGACTGTTATGCTGAATGCTGATTGTGAAATGCTTTATGACTTGACACGGACCAGTTGCCCATACCATTAATAACAGTAATTTAGAAATACTACTAGGACGAGGAAGTAAATGGTAAATTGACTATTTATATAGTACTGTTCTACTCTACAGACTACTCAGAGCGCTTTACATCAGGAACATCCCTTGTGCTCTGAGAAATTAAAGAAGGCCGCTGTTTCGGACAGGATAAGGAGGTGCCTTTGGAGCGGTACTCAACAAACATTGAAATGGCCTTAAAATGTTGACTTCAAAGAAAGAAATTGCTTGGGTGGGATGCAGATTCTGCAATCTGTTTCACAGCTACAGGTGCAATCACCTCAGGCTAAATTACTTCACCTGAAAGCCCTCTGCTACACAGTTCTACTATGAATAACGGTAACAGTATACTAAAAAAGTACTACCTCTTAGGGGTAGAGAGTTAGCATGTTTAGCGCAAGAAGCAACTCTTTAAGTACTTTGAAAGTGTTCATCATGGACATCTGCAAAGAAATGTCCTTTCAATGTTTAGTATGTTCATGCAGCTGTTAAAATATTTAGATCATGGATACATAATTCAACTGACTATATACACTTATCAGCCCTGCTTAGGTTTTAAAAGTGCACTGGCAGCAGCAAGCAAGATTTTACAGGGTTTTTCAATTGATATCAAAAAGTCATGTTATGTGAAACAATATGAATGGTCTTGGTTTTGCTCACCACAGTGATCATTTATATCTCAGGAGGTTGTTAATTAATTTATTTCTTCTGTAAAACAATCATTAAAATATTTTTTCATTCATTCATTTTGAGATATTTTTCTGTCCTGACCAAGGGTCACTGTAACACAAGATGTATATTTTGTCATAGTGAAAAACCAGATTAATAACTATACAAACAGAAGCCCCTGAAAGAAATATTCAATGATGAGTAACCTCTCCTTCCCTGGTGTCACTGTGTCTTCATAACAGCCTGGTGACATCTACTTCATTCCCACATACAACGGTATTTTAATAAAATATACAAAAAAAGTTTGTTCAGAGTCACTCCGTCCTATACATATCTTACACATCAGGCGCCTTCAAACATGTATTTTTAGCCCAAATCACTGTCAAATGCCCAGACTAAGTGCCTTAATCCCACCACCCAGTACACCCATGCCTCTCAGCTTTACATAGCCTTCTTGCATTCAGTTCTATGACAGGGATTTTGTCACCAACACATTTGTTATCTCTCCTAAATCTAGTGGCTTGGCTCAGCCTTTAGGAGGAGCAGTCAGTCTCACGAGGATTTGAAAGGGTTTCATGTGAAGGTGTCTCACTGGAGATCCCAGTATCCCCTCCATTCTCTGGCCCATTGCTCAGTGACATCTTCTCCAGAGCTGCAGAGAGGACACACAGTTAGAAAGCATCACTCAGAAGAACATCTGCTGACGGTCAACTGTTCAGGCTGGCAGCATATGTAAATCATTTGGTAACCACAGTAACAGTATGAAGGGAGCTCAAGTTTTCCTGAAAATCAGGCAGACCTGCTGTGCCTGTGCTTCATTAAGTCTATTAAAAATGTGTTACAATAATACTGCTGTACAAGATGCCTGAAGTTTTTGTATGATTATTTGCAGTCTTATAACACCAATACTGTTTAAAATTATTTATTTCTTTGTGACAGCACAGAAAATAAATACACAGAAGAAACACATCAGAACTTTTCTTACATAGTACCATGACGACGCAGGATGATAAACACCAAACAGTTACCTGCCACTGACTAAGTCTTTTCAAGTAAAAACTATTAATTCACACCGTCTAGTTAAATGGTGCAGATGTCCATGTTACTCACTTTGCACTTTGACAGTTACAGGTCTTCCACACAGTAGTTTCAGGAATTAGTGAAGGAGCTGAAGGCGTTGAAGCACAGGTACAAACTGTAGCAGGTGAAAATCTAATTTTGCCTACCTCTCCAATAATCTAGAATAATTACCATAAGACACTTACATGGAGGCAAGTCAAAAATAATAATAAGAAACAGAAAAACAGCTGAAAAGGAAGAGACAGTGCAGTTTCTGTCCTCACAGAAAATTCAGTATTTTTCAACCTGGATGTTCTTCTAAAAGTGGACATTCTGACTATAAGTTATACGTGCTTTGTACTTGCTACCTCTGCTGTAAAGATTCAGCAATCACAAACTCAAACACAAAGTGCATTGCAAGCAACACAATCTCAAACATTTAAACCCTTTCAGATGCTGTGAGCATCTTGTTTGGAAAACGTACCCTGCAGTGATGCTGAGCTGTTACTGGGTGGCGCTGTGCTGCTGTCTTCCAGTTCATCAAGGTAGAGGCGGTAGTGATGGCCATTATCATCTTCGTACTCCACATTCTCATCATCGCTGTCCACCTCTGGAGCCACATACACTACCTCAAACTCGATCTGTCCCCGCTAACACACACACATCAAAAATAAGCATTTTGACAAAAACAGTGTGGTGTAGTGTGCTCATATCTGTACATGTATGTGTTACCTGCTGAGATAAAATGGTCACAGCCTCCTTGTGTTTTGCATCTCGCAAATTGATACTGTTGACAGCAAGGATGGCGTCTCCGACATGCAGCCCTCCACATCTGTCTGCAGGTTGACTTGGATGGATCTCAGAAATCAAAATGGGAACACCATGCTCCTTCCCACCCTGATGACAACAGACAAACAAGTTAACTCAAATCTTATCTTGATGCCGTTTTATGGTGATGTCACAAAACTTCAAGTCATGTGACATGTATTGACCAGCTAATAGTACAGCCTCAGTGCCAACTCTTCTGTTTATGGTTACTATCCCTCACACCCAAATTGAGCAGCTTAAAGGAACAGGTAAGTACTCTGCTCTGTACCCTGACTAGTATTTTTGCATACATGATCAGCAAATGCTGCAGCTGCCAAGAAATGCAGAGGTTTTGTACTCTGAATGGGCAAGCCACGTCGTGCTACTTCCAAACCTACTAACCACATGTACCATACACCACAAGCTGCAGCTAAATAGTGTGCCATGGATTAAAATAGAAATGCTTAGTAATTTGACACAGTTAAAACAAGCTAAATAATTATAATTAATTACAAATATATAATGTCATTTATTTGTCAAGACCAGTTAATCAAACTTTAAAGCTCATATTGCTAGTATGTCACTTCTTTTTTTGTTGATATGTTTATCCACAACCAATGAAGAGGAACCACCATCCTTCTTCATGCTGCTACCATAATGTGTGCACTGCAAAATGTGATAATGCAAAGTAGGATAGGCTCCTGGATCAACATCCTGCACTGCAATCAACCAATCACATTCCTTGGGCATCATCAGTGTGATGTGCCTATTGCTTTAGGTATATACTGAACTAGAGAATAAAGACATGATGTTAAAACATACATTCAGGTTTGCTGAGGATTTAGTTTATTTGTACTAAATTTGATTTGGAAAACTTAGTTTAACTAGTAAGAAGCAATTTAAGCTGCACTGGAGGAGTCGATTCTCTTCATTTCCAGATTTTCAAGCACATTGGGTTATCCAAATCCATAGCATGGCATCCAAATGCATGGTCTTGTTGACTGCTTCAACTAGATCACAGGTTATATTTCAAGAAAAAAAAGAGCTGCAGCTGTAGCTTACTGTAATGGAGATTCCAAGCCCCTCATGATCATCTTTGACAAGAACCACCTTTCTGATAGGGCCAACTCCCTGGGTTTTCTTCAGCATGTCTGGGTTCTGTAATTACATTAACGTCTTCAGTCTTCGAAGCACAAAAAACCTATCACAGTTTTACCTGCTATAGTTCTGACACTCACGTGGCCAACAGGGGAAGGAAGAGGTTTCTTGGAATCATTGCGACCTCTACATGCTCTAATGACAGTCTTATGACGGTGTAGGTGAATTTCTGCCTCCAGTTGGTTCCACAACTTGTCATGTGCTGGTCCTTTCATGTCCCGGCCCAATAACTGGATTTGTTGCACCCTGGAGGCCAATCAAAGAAACTGTCAATTCAAATCTCAGGCAGTCCTTCTCATCTTTCATTTTCTTTATTTTCTATCCAGAAAAATCCATCAAATAGAAAATATTCTTTTGTTCAAGAATATGGCTCCTTTTTGGTCAAGAAGTTTGGCATGAGTTCCTAATCATTTAATGAGGTATTCTGTGGATGTACCTAAATTAGAATAGTTTAAGTTGACTTTGATTCGCCTAGCACATGGGGTCTGTCCACATTTACTTGATGTAGTTATGTGCTTTTTCTACAGATCAGTGTCCAACATTAGTTATGTGTTTTCATCAATAAAATTATGACAAATATTATCAATGGCACCTCATTACAATACAGTCCAGAGCAGGCACCTCAGACTAGCCTTCATATCTGAACCAGTTATTAAAAGGCTTGTTTGCATGTTGGAGGGACAAAGACAGATAATGTCTCAAACTACAAACTAACCAGGGGTCTTATTTATACAAATGTGAACAATCTAAAGTGTATGTGTTAACAAAAGTCAAAAACGTTGTGCATCAAAAAATAATGAGATTTATACAACCACTGTTTATAAGGTGGGTCACTAATTAATGGTTGTTATTAACTGAAATTAAATGTGTGAGAAAAAAATGAGGTATTATTACACAATTTACCATTGCTCCATCTGCATTACTAGTTTTTCCTATCTCCAAAATGGTGCTATGGGTCAGTGTTAATGTACAGGTGCGCACATTTTCCTGTCTCCTCTTTGTTTTCATAAACCCCAACTTCTGCATGGTGGTGTGTGCCTCATTCAGGTCTTGTGCATACACAACAGTTTTATATGGGACTCTAGATCTTTTAAACAGCCCAGATCAGTGTGTGTACTGACAGGCTGTGAAGGTGGTGACTAACTTGGCAGGAGGACTATATTGCCAACAAACAATCCCACTCTTACTGAGCTCAACCTGCATGTTTATTTATTTATTTTCTTCTGATATTAAGTACAAATGCAGTTACGTATGTGATAGCTCCCATGATCTCAAAAAATATCATCAGTTATAATATCATGTCTTCTGAGCAAACCCTCAAGTTCAACCTAAAAACTGTTGGGAGTTCCTTACCTGCCAGCCAGTTCCTTGTCTAAGTATTTGGCAGCCAGTCTGGCTCCATACACCTCAGCCTGCAGTACTGCCATGTGCCTCCGGAGGGCCTCATTTTCTTTCTTATATATCCTCACTTCCGCCTCCAGCCTGGCCTCTGCTAATTTCTCCTTCTTCCTGGCCTCCAGCTCCTGCTCCTAGAACAAGCAAATCACATGTGAACACCACAAACAACACCATAACATGAGTGAAAACCATGTTTAAATTCCTGTCATTCAAATACAGTACTACTGAGCTATAATTAATTTAAATCACTATATATATAGAATATGCAAATAAGCATACATTTTAATCTTATCAATAGGTATATTGAGTAACACACACACACACTGGCTTTGCTATCTAGACAGCTAAGAGGTGAAAAATTACACCAGTCTGTTAAACATACCCCCACATCAAAGCACACACATATATTTTTCATATGATGAGCACTCAGTAACAGTGATATCTGCAGTAAGCTCTGAGCACTTTTTCATTACATTATGTTAAATATTGTTACAATATTGAACTTTTTAACGGCTAAGTCACAATTTATTTGCCACACATCATCAACTGGACAACCCTGTCTGACTGCCTACTTTTTATCCTCAGGAGCCTCCCCAGAAGTCCTTAAAAACCATTAGTGAGATACCAACATTTATATGCAAGAATGTGGCTTTGAGAGAAAGTCTTAAGGACAATGACAGACTAAAGCAACACTATAAAATTTAAAGCTACACCACAATCTCAAAACACATAATGCAGTTGTAGAACTATACTAAAGGGAAAGACATTTGTTTCTCTCTGTCCTTACATTCATTTTCAATATGCCAGCCTGGTAAGAACATTTCTTGTATTATAGATATAAACAGCACACTAAAATAAGGTGAGCAACACATATTTTATTGAGATGCTGGTATGTCATATATCAGATCAGAATCAGAATCAGAATTCCTTTATTTATCCCTGAAGGGAAATTCTTGAATAATGGCAGTATATATCATACTGTATCTCATCTTTAATAAGATTTTCTAACAAAAACACAAGTTTTTATATACGTGTATGTGTATATGTGCATCAGATGCAGGGATCTTGGAAAAGCAAAACTACTACTACTAACTAATTCTGTATACTGTAGCCTTTTGTCCTTTTATCAACTGCATAACTTGTTCTATAATTACTGTAATCTGTGAGCAACATTTCCAATGTTTTTTTTTTTTAGCATAATTTAGCTGTTATTTGATACCATATATATTATTTCAGAAGTCATCATGTAATTTATCCATCCACTGAGTATAAGTTTAAGTTTTATACGTTTTCTGCTGTTGGGCAACTGACCAAAGCTGGGGTTTAGAATTAACACTATGAAGCAGTTGCAGGTATGGGCCTGCTTAGCAGTTGAACTAATCTGCATGTACCAAATTGGTCAGATCATAAAACAATATTTTTTATCTTTTAAATTACATGGCATGGCAAAAGGCATGGGTCATAACATATTCAAGCTCTGGATAGCCAAAGCCATGCTGCGTCACAGCGTCAGTGCAGTCAAGATGGACAGCTGACATGGAGAGATCACATTATGACTGTCTGATCTAGATAAAGGAAGCATGTACATGTATGGGTGATCTAATCACATTTTTGGCACCACAATAGGCTACTCTACTGTCCAAAATTACAAATAAAGTGAAGACAAAGATAATGCAAAAAACACCTCAAGGCACTTTCTCTTATGGCAAACGAGCGAACTGATCAATAAATTCCTGCCGAAAATTGCCAGGGACAAATTTTATTCCCAATCCAACTGAGTGACGGGACATGCTCATTAAGCAAGCCTAAATGTGCATTTGAGTACTGCTGGCAAGTAGCAGAAAATCATGGACAACTGAATTCTCATTGATGCTATTAATTAGGAAGACAGCTCTAATTCATGTTCCAGTCCTTTCTACTCCCTGTTTTTAAACAGCACCAAATCACTAATCAAATAAACTGTAGCAATGCAATCCATGCTCAATCCAAACCAACTTTAAAAATCAGATTTTCTGCATACAAAAACTTACCATCTCTTCCAATGTTGGTGGAGGCTTTAGGGGAAAAGGGTCAGAGGAAGAAAAGAAAGAAGTCAATTAGAGAAATTCTAATTTCAGCCAACAGTTATTATGAGTAAGTTAACCAACACAAGTGGCAGATATTGGAAAGCTATATGCACAGGACTGAAAAGGAAAATTGAAAGTAGTGGAAGCAATAGGAAAGCAGGAGTAGGGACCAACCTACACCTGCCCCATAATTTATATACTTTATATGTCACTTTCTTATGCCTGAGTTTTCTTCTGACTTCCCTGAGTCATTTCATTGGCTGTATTTTGGGCTATGACCACTGTCACATGCTTTTAAAAGTGAACAACAGTACTTGCTGTTACTAAGCACATCATGGAAACTGAAAATGCTGATGATTTATGTTCACGACCCATGCAGTGTAAACAAAGTGCAGTCTAAGCACTAGGCCTGTCTAAACTAAATAATCTTCCATGGATACCCAACAATTGCCCACTAGCTTGTTATGTATTAATACTAATTGTTCAACATCATTTCAGTTAGTTGCAGACACATACATGGTATCTGGATTTGTTGTGTTGCACAGTGAGTTGGGAAACACGGGTCATGTTTTTTCATGTCATGAAACAGGGCTTGCTGTGCAGAATGAACCCAAATACATTTGCAGAGGGGAGGTGCCATAAGATCAGTTGCTGCTTATTCGGTGTGAGGCTCTCCCATGGACGAAAACTCACGAAAATTGGCAAACTTGTCAGGATCGGCAAAAATTGTGATCTGATACGGGTTCTAGACACGGGCCTCAAAAACTGGCTCAATAGTGCCCCCTGAAATTTTTCATTCAAAAAGAATTTGCATGGTGCACGGAAAGTCAGCCATTTTTTCAAGGTTCAAGATTCAAAACCTTTATTGTCACTGAACAGTTGCCTGTACAATGAAATTAGACAATTGGATTTTCTGAAAAAACTGACATAAATCGGGCATCTTACACTTTTTCAAACTCCTTGAAAAAGGATAAAGGGGGTTGATCCTGGCCCAAACTTTAGACATATGATCACCCTTAGACCCTGAGTATACGTATATGATATTTGTTGAGAGTCACCGCACCACCTAATGGCAACAAGAAATAGCACTGTATACTTTGCATTACTACATTTAAGAGACTGGCCAGAACCACATAAAATTTGGTCAATAAAGTCTGAAGACCTTGATGATGCAACAGAATGAAGACAATGATGTTCCATCAAACATCAAACACACTTCCTGTCGTTTGATGAAACAATATTTGATGGCAAAAGATCCATGCAATATGGCAGGCACATGTAACTCCCAGAGAGGTCATGACAGTCTCTTGGTGTCACAGCCTAAACTCAACAAAATTAACATTCAAATCTTTATGGTTTTTGGACCATTTTAAATGGTCACATTTTAACAAACTCGTCCTGGGGGATTAATCCAATCAGCTTCAGATTTGGTGGGCTTGTATAAAAGACTCTGACAATGAAAAGTTATCAAAGGTTTCTGCAGAACTTGAAAGGAGTGGCCATGGCGTAACGGCAAAGTTTGATGTTTCTGCATCAGTCTAAGAGTTACTTGCATGCAAATATCCAGTTATTCTCATAGAGCCACCTGCTGGCAAAAGGAAATTATATTTTTACTATTATCCATCCATCCATCTTCTTCCGCTTTATCTGGGACCGGGTCGCGGGGGCAGCAGCTTGAGCAGGGATACCCAGACTTCCCTCTCCCCAGACACTTCCTCCAGCTCTTCCGGGTGGACCCCAAGGCGTTCCCAGGCCAGCTGAGTGACATAGTCCCTCCAGCGTGTCCTGGGCCTCCTCCCGGTGGGGCATGCCCGGAACACCTCCCCAGGAAGGCGTCCAGGGGGCATTCGAAACAAATGCCCGAGCCACCTCAACTGGCTCCTTTCGATGTGGAGGAGCAGCGGCTTTACTCCGAGCTCCTCCCGGGTGGCAGAGCTCCTCACCCTATCCCTAAGGGAGCGCCCCGCCACCCTGCGAAGAAAGCTCATCTCAGCCGCTTGTATCCGAGATCTCGTTCTTTCAGTCATGACCCAAAGGTTCATGGCCATAGGTGAGGGTAGGAACGTAGATTGACTGGTAAATTGAGAGTTTCACCTTGCAACTCAGCTCTCTCTTCACCACGACGGGCCGGTACAACGACCGCATTACTCCTGTCGCTGCACCAATCCGCCTGTCAATCTCACGCTCCCATCTTCCCTCACTCGTGAACAAGACCCCGAGATACTTAAACTCCTCCGCTTGAGGCAGGAACTCTCCTCCAACCTGAAGGGGACAGACCACCTTTTTCCGGTCGAGAACCATGGCCTCGGATTTAGAGGTGCTGATTCTCATCCCAGCTGCTTCGCACTCGGCTGCCCAGCGCACGCTATTATATTATTATTATTATTATTATTATTATTATTATTATATTTTTTTACTATGTGTACTGTTTGCCTGTAAATAACCAGGTACACCTCAAAGACAATCAGGAAACCCAGAAGAGCTTCATGATGACTTTTCATGACATGGTGTTGCCACAGCATCGCTGCAAATTTCCAAGCATCTCCATAAAACAGGTTTAGGTAAACCCTATACACATTGTCCAATCTGCACGAAACTTAGGTGTTGGGTGTTAGGTGTTGCATTAGAGTGTCAATCTGAAAAAACCCATGAGCCATTTTTCAATTATACTCACATCGCCACCTGCTGGCAACAGGTCATGATGGCCTGCCACTTTAAAATTTGTTTTATTTCTTTTTTCATCTAGTGCAACAGCAACTATGAGCAAAGTGCAAGAAGTGCACCTTCAGTCACAAGGCGGTATCAAATGACATGCACGAGTGAGTTCCTCTCCTCAGGAGGTTTTCAGTCAAGAGGTGAGACTTGTCTCAGATAGCACAACATGACAGCAAATTAACAATGCTAACATTAGCAATCATGGCAACAAGCAATCTTTATTATAATAATAAAGAAAACTGCAACGCTGACTCAGATTCCGAACTTTTCCACTTCACCATAACAGCTCATTATTTTGTTAAGATGAAATTTTATTCATTTCATTAAGATGAAATAACGGATGACCACTCATATGTCAGCACTAACACTTATAGTGGCTATAGCAAAGATTTTCAGCTTTAAAAAGGGTGTAAATAATAAATCACATCTTAATTCTATTTGGGATCTTGGGGCATCAGGAGACTTGGATTACATTAGACAAGCTTTATGAAGCCTTATTATGCTTTATTTCTTTTTTTTCAGCTTCTTCAGTTGTCTAGGAGAATGCTGCAACACTTACTGTTAAGCTCCAGAGATATTTAGCGGTATTGGGTATTTTTGGATGACGTGTTCCTTTAAACAGCACCTACACATCACACTTAAGCCAATATGGATGCCTCACAGACCCCAGAACACTGCCCTTACTCCTGGAGTATGATGATAATTCAGGCAAGTGTACACCTACACCATGAGATGAATATAAGTGCATGATTTTTGATCCTTTTAACTGGCCACAAAAACAAACAACCAACTATGTCAAATGTGTTCATCTTATATTTCCTTTAACTTTACTGAGCATTCAGTGACTGAGTGGTTAAAAAGCATACACATACACACAATCTTCCTTCCAAAAATTTTGAATGTTTATAATCTGTAGAGCTTAAATTTATTTTGCTACTATTTGTATTTTTTTCATTGATTAACCTAATAATTCGTTTTTTGGATTACTCAATCTAATGACTAATTTATTGATTCAACAGATTCATTGTGGATCCGACTGAGCCATAAATGCGGATTTGCTACTTTAACTGTGGAATAATTAATGTTTGTTCAAGTTCCTCACTTCCAACCACTTTGGAATTGGTCATAACTATGGTGAGACATGCGTCAGTAAGCTTACCATCTATACAAAATAATTGGTCTTAGTGTGTGGATGAAAATGGCCACTATACTCGATTTACCTACTACAATTTCATCAAGTGTTCCGGAGCTCACCTAAAATCCTTTATACAATTGTTTCACTAAGAGGACAACTTCTCCTCCTCCTACCTACCAGTCTGTTTTTGATGGAGTCAGAATCCTCAGCCTGGCCTTGCTTGGCATGAAGCTGCAGTTGGAGGGCATGAAGCTGCAGGAGCTGGTCATGGACCTCCCTTTCTACCACAGTCCGTTCAGCCTTAGCCTCAGTCAACTCAGAGCGCAGGTCCACCAGCTGAGCCTGGAATTGAGGGGAAGAGACACCAGAGGCAAATATGTCAGGTCAGATTCAACACTGTGCTGATTTCAAAGAGTACAGAACAATGGCAGCAGGATCCCTTCATGAGGCCTCCCACAAGGACCATATCTTGAAATGGAGTACCACTCTGATGTGAAAAGGCCAATTTCATAGTTATCATAAATTCCCAGTAGCATACTCAGATGAGAGCTTGAACAAACACTGGACACTTACCACAAACCAAGCCACTGTCAGTATCCTTTCCTTAGCATCTGTCACTGGGTGTATGAGTTTAGAAACAGTGTCTCCATCACATAGTTTGTCAAAAGAGGACTGACAGCTTTCCTGTTCCTTCTCCTTACAGTTTAAGAATGCGTTGATAGGTATTTCCATGACTGCTGTGTGAGCTAGCTAATAACCTAAACAATGTTTCATTCAGTCATTCATTCAGTGAAAAAAAGAATTTGCCACAAAAAACAGAGGTGAGATTTTATTATTTCTCTTGCCCCTCAGTGTAATGTTTAAGTTTATGCTTGTCCCCTACAGTACACATTTAAATGACATATTTTGCATTGAAATCCCATGTCTTCCTAGTCAAACAATGTCTCTTATAAAGTACACAATATTTTGTTTAATCCTAGGTGATCTTGTGCTTAATTTCAACCGTTTTCTGAGTTTAGTTGGCTAATCAGAGAAATTTATTGTTAGAAACATTCCTAGTTGTTAAAGGCTCTGTGTGTAGGTTTTGGATAAATGTATTGGCACAAATGGAGCATAATATTCATAATTATGTTTTCAGTGAGGTTTAATCACACGACTGACTGCCTGTTTGTAGATAAAAAGGACACAATCCAAGTTAACTGACAGAGTAAGCATGTCAGCAGAATGTATGCCTAACTGAGGTGTGTCCAATAATGACTAGCTAGCTAGCTAGCAAGCAGTCAACTATGTATTTATAGCTCAATGACAGCTGCCACCAATATGGTGTTATCTTTAAGTATATTGCTATGGTACTAGTTACCAGCTCTAAACAGCCCCTGGAGAGGAGAGTGGTATGCAGCAGCAGAACACCAGTTACATGTGATTTTCATAACAGTGGTAATATAACCACCATGCCGTACTACTAAGAATGGGCATATAGTTTTAACACTAAAGTGTAAGTGGCACACAATCAGTACATATCAGTGGACCAGTGAATGTGCCTGCGTAGCACAATACAGAACCTACCGTTTCAAAATTACACACAATGACAGCCAGCGATGAAGGTGTACAACAAAACTGTCTCAAGTAAATGTAATTATTTTATCTGACACGAGAACACACGTAAAATATAGCAATGGCTTTCACATTTTCAATTTTAATTAAAAAATCGCCAGTATGTTAAGTCTGTTTCTCTGCTATTGTTGATCACATGGAACCTAATGTTAATTATTATGCTGACAATAGTTAAATCTGTAGCATGTTGCAACAGACCACTGCCAGACCACCATAATGTCATTCAGGGTGCTTTTACACTTGGTCCCTTTCAGCCATCTAAAAGGGCTAGTCAACATTTTTTGCGCATATGTAAACACAGCAAACGAACCCAGACACCCTGCGGAACATTGAGAAAACTCTGCTTCGGAGCCTCAGACACAGAGCACACACCTAGCATACAGTTTCTGTGAAACATAAACCTTAAAAATAAAAAAATATAAAGAGAGACCTACAAAATATTAAGCAGTTGGTGTTAATGTTACAGCTAATCGATGTACAGATGATACTCTTCTTGCCCTTCCCATCACACTCCTCCTCCACACACCAAAACAGTAGAAGAGTGCTGAAACTGAAAATCACTAACATTGAAAAAATACTGACAGCATTAAACATAAACTGTCACTTCAAACAGAAAAGAAAAATGTATAAGATTGTCAATGAAAAGCACATAATACAAAAACAACAAAATAATACATACAAAATAGACTACAGTATGTAACATGGCCTTCCTCTATATAGTCTTGTCCATAGCCACTGATGTCCATCTCCGTACGGTGAGTTCGCTACACATAATTCAGCCATAAAGCGAAGAGTGAGAGTACCAATTTTCCAGTGCCGCTGGAACAAGAGTGTAATGTTTATATTCACCGCAATCACTTTTCGATCTCGGGAGGGGAGTCTGAATGATAACAACCGCCCCTTAATACATGCAGCTTTTTAGTGTGACATTTACCGTGTTGCAACCGTTACTAACCTCTAGTTTGTGGTTGAGTTGAAAAACCGTTTGGGTTTTGTGACAGAGCTGAGCAAAACAAGAGCTTAAACTGGTCATCTTCTGCCGACCCTCATACGTAATATCGACTTGATCTGGGTCGATTTCACCGAGCAGCAGATCTACGTCCACGAAGGCCTTATCAAACTCTTTCTCCAGCACTTCTAGCCAGCGAAACATAGAGATACCAGAGCCAAGGCCCGAGCTCTGGCCTGTCGGGGAGCACCCAGACGAAGAGGACATAGCTGGATCACAGCAGAGCTCTGAAATCGACGTTAGCTTACTGGCTAATGATGGCGAGTAACGTCAATTAATCCTGTGAAATAACAAAACAGAAATAACGTTGAAACTCTGTTACTGCATTCATTAACTTATCAGCTTAGCAGACAGAAGTCTGACAAATTTCGCTTTCAGATTACTGTGAAAAACACTATTCGACCAGGAAGTCCCCACATCAGCCTGACGATTTCATCTGTGAGGCAACTACTACAGTCTGCAGTGAAAAGCAGTGGATAGCAGAGACTGCAGTCAAGTCAGCCGCTCGCCCCTCCCCCTCCCACGTTCTTCTTCTTCTTCTTCTTCTTCTTCTACTACTACTACTTCTTCTTTTTAACAGCTGGCGGTGCTTAACGTTGAAAGTCCATTACCGCCACCTTCTATGCTAGAGTGTAGGAAAGGCTGTTGGATCAGAATCAGAATTCCTTTATTTATCTTATAATTCTTCCTTCTTACAGACATTGTAATTTTCCTGACTAAGAAAATAAAAAGATAGGAAATAGGAAAAATAAAATAAAGTAATAACGTAAAACGTAATACATATAGATAGACAGATAAATAGATAAATTTCCAGGTGTGGCATGAGCAAGGAGCTAGTGTCGTGTAGGCTCAGAGCGGAGACTCATGTCCACACCACAATAATTTCTAAGTTTTAGCTGCGTCCAATTGTTCAGGAAAATCTTCCCTCAAAGTCCAGTAGAATCATCAACAGGAGACAGGATTCTGAGCAGCAAAGATTTTAATGCCGGCAAAAAAGGGAAAACCCGTTCACAAAGCACACTAGGTACACATGAAGGGTCTCTCTCAGAATGACTGGTGGCTTCACATTATATACCTTAAGGTTTGGACCTTTCCACGCCTATTGTCCATCCCTTTTACCAACTTTTTTTTTATTACACCAATAGGTTTCTCTTTTTGTCCTGGATTGGGTGGTGACTTTTTACACCATTAGGTAGGCCTGCCCTAGGTTTTCTGGGGACTTTCCACTGGCCTTATCTTGCACCTGTTTATTCATTATTTTATTATTATTTTTATGTGCTTCTGTGAACAGTTTACACCATTAGTTCTCCTCTCTGAGCTGCCTTCCAATTTCAGCCTAAGTTTCAGCTGGCACCTGACACTATTATCTCCAGGCCTCTTTCTGTGCTATTTTTTAAAAAAATAATTGTTTTATGCAGGATTACAATAAATGTTCTTTTTTAGGTTTACAGCAGTTACAATGAGATTACTTTGACAGTGTATGGCTACCATAGACAGTGTTTCACTACCATAAAACAGTTTCACAATTACAGTTTTACCTTCTACAGCTTACAGGCCCGTAATCAGTTGTATCCTTTTAATACAGCTGTATCTTGCTTTTCTTTCAATCTTAATGGAAACATAAAATGACTACTTCATGCTATCCTATTGCAGTGCATACTATAACTTTAGGTCATCATAACTTACATAGAAATTATACCACACTAGCAAGGATAGTGTTGCGACAACGCCACATGGGGTGGAAATCACCCACAGGAAATCCTGTTTCTAACTTTTAATGTACAAGGTTACATTGGTTCGATAATACCATGGGGCAAGGTTTTCAAATTAAGAAAAGACTTTATTAAACAAAAATAAGTGATTAGCAAAAAGAAAGTTCACACACAGTTGCCCAAAATAATCAAATAAAATTAGCACCAGGCAGGAGCGGGACTTAGTGGAGAGGGCTGCGGCTTACTAGGCGGCAGGCTTTTCCTCCCTTATGAGGACTTGTATATAGCTGTATATTGTACTGTGTTTACTGCACTTTGTAAATTGTTAATTTATTTTACCTCTATTTTTTTTGTGTGTGTGTTTTTGCACCCTTTTTCTGTTCTTGTGAGCTGCCACAACAAGTGAATTTCCCCACTGCGGGATCAATAAAGTTCATATCATCTTATTTTATCTTGTGTTTTGCAAATTGTCCCATCAAGTTTATTATTCCATTGGCTTTACGTCTGGATGTGTCTCCAAAGAGGACAAAAAGCCTCCATTCCTCCTCACTGAGCCTGTGGTCCCTCCAAGCAGGGCTCTCAGTCGCTCCAGGAACGGGACTAGCGCTGGACAGTCCAGGAACATGTGCATTATTGTTTCCTCTTGTTCCCCACAGACAGCACAGCCCCTGGAAAAAAAAACTCTTTGTTGATCTGATGCAGTATGATTCCAGGATGTGTCTTCCTGTGTCTTACACGAAAATCTGTGTTGTGGATGTTTCCAGGGGCTGTCCAGATACGTTCTCCCTTCAAAGTGGGGAAGACAGTGTCCCATGCCCTGTCAGCTGCTGGTGCTCTTTGTCTGACCTGGACATATATGTGGTAGAGGGCCTTCATCTGGGTGTCTCTCAGATTTGTTTGAGCCTGCAAGAAAGAAAACTCACACACATTCTCGTTAATTCCCTCCCCCCGCCCAGCTGCTTTAACCACCGCTGTGGGATGGAGGCAGCCAGTTTGTTGCATGTATCCTGAATGACAGCTTTTTTATGTTTAACCTGTTTTGCTTTCAGAATGGCTAGTATCTCTGCAGTTTTGAGGCCACCGGGTTGCCTGACCAGACCAGCTCTCCATTGTGGCGCAGACCACCTCTCTCCCTCTTCAGGTATTATCTGGGTTGTTAAAGAGGGGTTGCGCCCTTTCTTGGAGGATGTTGTCCACCTTTGCCTCCAGCAGAGGTCTCAATTTTTGCCCACACTGTCATGATCTCCTCCACCAGGGGGTCAGCCACCCCTGAGCTCATGCGAGTGCGCCCCTGGCAGAGTGCCCAGAGGCCTAAAGGCAGTCTGAGATGCAAGTCATTAATCAGAAAGTTTTTCCATATGGCATTGTTATCAGGTGTTATGATTTTCTTTATTAATTTTATTCTTACGGCATATTTCCTGCATTCTATTCTAGCTAATCTCAGACCGCCTTTGTCCTTCTGCTGGATCATGACATCGTGGGCCACCTAGTTCATTCTAGATCCCCACAGGAAGCCTCCGATGACCATATTAATGCTCCTTTCCTGCTGCTGAAATAGGAGACAGACAGCAGCACATGGTTAACCAAAGAAAGAACCAGAGAGTTAATCACTATAACTTTTCCTTTGATCCCTATCTGTCCTTGCTTCCACGTATTTGTTATATTTTCTATTTTTCTTCTTTCAAGGCACGGGACATAATTAAAATTCTGGGTGTGTGAACGGGTAAGAATGAGAAGGAAGCAAGTGAAAAGAATTGGGAAGAAATTGGAGGAACGCCATTTCCTTTCCAAGTTTTTGCATATTTTGCTTTAATTTGCAAACCTCTGTATTATACCAGGGTGCAAGTTTGGGCTTTGGATTGAATGATAGGTTTGGGTCAAAAATGGCTGCAACTCCCGAGTGTCCCAAGGAATGTGAGTGTTAATATGACTGTGGGGAGTGTCAGGGTTAGACAGACTGGCTTGGACCCACAGAGCAGACCAGAGACAAGTAGCCGTGCAGAGAGGTTTATTCAGTCAGGTCGGTGCACAAAAAGACAGTCAACACAGGCAAAGGTACAAAAACCCTAGGCTGAGGGGTAGTCGAAAAAACAGGCAGGAGTCATGCTGTCAAACATGAGGAAGACAAACTAGACTGAAGAAAAAATTGCCAGAAAGCTACTCACAAGGCCGCAGACAATCTGACAACAAACAATGGGAAGGGCAGGTTGTTGATAACAACACCCGTTGTCCAGCTTGATACTCCTGAGCTGCCATCCTCTTCCTGTCAGCAAACCTTTTGTGGCTCCCTGAGGAGATTCTGGCGGGCCTAAACCCATATCTGACAGCAACGGTGGACCATGGCAACAGCAGATGGGACATTGATCTCGCTCTCCAACGCAGGAAACAGAGGGGGCTGGTAACCGAACACACACTGGAAAGGTGACATGCTGATGGATGTGCAGGGAAGGGTGTTGTGAGCATAGTCCACCCACATGACGTACTTGCTCCATGAGGTAGGGTTTCGGGAAGCCAGGCAGTGGAGTCCCTTCTCCAGCTCCTGGTTTAACCGCTCCATCTGCCCGTTAGCTTGAGGATGGTGGCCTGAGGTCAGACTAACAGTGGCACCTATGAGTCGGCAGAAAGCCCTCCAGAACTGAGCCACAAACTGCAGGCCCCGGTCAGACAGGACGTTCCTAGGAAAACCAAAAACTCGACAAACATGAGACATTGAGCACCTCCTTGGCAAGGGGAATGCATGGTGGGGGAATGAACCGTACCATCTTAGAGAAACGGTCAAAAACAGTAAATATGATGGTCTTACCCTCCGAGGGTGGTAGCCTGGTCACAAAGTCGAGTGCAATGTCTAACCAGGGCCACTGTGGTAAGGGAAGGGACTGGAGCAGACCGGCACTAGGAGCAGTCTTCTTCTTCTTCTGCTCACAGGTAGGGCAGGCTGCCACATATTCCCTGACGTCATTGCTCATTGAGGGCCGCCAAAACCTCTCACGAACGTGGTCAGAGTTCTGCAGAAACCAGGATGACTAGAAATCAGAGAAGCCTGAGTCCCTGCTGACTCTCCCCTCAGACACAACAAACCACAAAAAAGATACAGTAGAAACATAAAATTTACACTTCACAGCCTTGACAAACAGTTGGTTTCGTAGTAGCTGATCCAGAACCAGTCTGACATGCTGCTTATGAGTTTCTAAATCTCCCTATCTCTTCCTATCGAGTCTGGTCCTTAAAACTAATAAAGTTATTATTATGGGTGATTTCAACATCCACATGCACGATAGTAATGATAGCCTTCGCGCAGCATTTATCTCTCTCTTAGATTCAATCGGCTTCTGTCAGTGTGTACATGAACCCACTCATTGCTTCAATCACACTCTTGACCTTGTTCTGACATATGGTATCGATGTAGAACATTTAACTGTCTCTGAACAAAATCCTCTTCTGTCTGACCATTGTTTAATAACTTTTGAGTTTATACTATTTGACTTCATACCACCAAGAAAAAACTCCTACCCTAGATACCTGTCTGATAGTGCTGTGGCTAAATTTAAAGAAACAGTTCTATTGTCATTAACTTCAGTATCATGTCCCCATATGAGTGAACAATATAATAATCCCTCTGAAATCGACCATTTCGTGAACAGTGCTGCAAGTTTACTAAGGACAACTTTAGACTCTGTTGCTCCGCTAAAAAAGAAACTCATAAAGCAAAAGAAACTTGCACCCTGGTATAATACAGAGGTTCGCAAATTAAAACAAAATGTGCAAAAACTTGAGAGGAAATGGCGTTCCTCCAAACTTATTGAATCTCGCTCAATCTGGCAAGACAGTCTTAGATTATATAGGAAGGCCCTACGGACTGCCAGAGCAGCCTATTACTCAAAATTAATTGAGGATAACAAGCATAATCCCAGGTTTCTCTTCAGCACTGTAGCCAGGCTGACAGAGAGCCATAGTGCTATCGAGCCTTGTATCCCTGTGACCCTTAGCAGCAATGACTTCATAACCTTTTTTAACGACAAGATCTTAAACATTAGAGACAAAATTCAGCACCTACTGACCTCAGCTGATCCTGATGTAACCTCAAACATTAGTGTCTTAGAACCAACAGTAGAAACAGATATTCATCTTGACTGCTTTTCACCTATCGATCCCCATCAGCTATACTCACTCATATATTCATCCAAGCCAACAACATGCCTCTTAGACCCCATCCCTACCAAACTTCTCAAAGAAGCTTTACCCTTACTTAGCACCTGTCTATTAGACATGATCAATCTGTCCCTGATAACAGGCTATGTACCCCAGTCCCTTAAAATAGCTGTAGTCAAACCTCTCCTTAAAAAACACACACTTGATCCAGAGGTTTTAAGCAACTATAGACCAATATCTAACCTTCCATTTCTTTCCAAGATCCTTGAGCGAACAGTCGCCAATCAGTTATATGACTTTCTTCAAAATAATAACTTATTTGAAACTTTTCAATCTGGCTTTAGAGCTCATCATAGCACAGAAACAGCATTGGTCAAAGTCACAAATGACCTCCTCCTGGCATCAGACAAGGGATTTATCTCTGTCCTTGTACTGTTAGACCTTAGTGCTGCATTTGACACCATTGACCACTCTATATTACTGCACAGATTGGAACACCTAATCGGCATCAAAGGAACTGCATTAAGCTGGTTTCAGTCTTATTTATCAGAGCGATTTCAATTTGTTCATGTTCATGATACATCGTCCACACTCTCAAAAGTTAGTCATGGAGTTCCCCAAGGTTCTGTCCTTGGGCCAATATTATTCAGCCTGTATATGCTCCCCATTGGTGATATTATTAGGAAACACTCCATACATTTTCATTGTTATGCGGATGACACGCAATTGTACTTATCAATGAAACCAGATGAAACAAATCAGCTAGTCAAGCTTCAGGCATGTCTTAAAGACATAAAAACCTGGATGACCAGCAACTTCCTACTTCTCAATTCAGACAAAACCGAAGTTATTGTTCTGGGCCCCGAACACCTTAGAAATAAATTATGCAGTGATATTGCATTGATAGATGGCTTAGCCGTGGCCTCAAGCTCCACTGTAAGAAATCTAGGAGTTATCTTTGACCAGGACATGTCCTTTAACTCGCACATAGCAAATATTTCAAAGACTGCATTCTTTCACCTCCGAAATATCGCAAAGATTAGGCACATCCTGAGTCAGAAAGATGCAGAAAAATTAGTCCATGCATTCATTACATCTAGACTGGATTACTGTAACTCCCTTCTATCAGGCTGCCCCAGTAAATCCATAAAGACTCTCCAGCTAATCCAGAACGCTGCAGCACGACTACTGACAAGAACCAGCATGAGAGACCATATTTCTCCTGTTCTGGCTTCTCTTCATTGGCTACCTGTAAAATTCAGGATAGATTTTAAAATTCTCCTCCTCACTTATAAAGCCCTGAACGGTCAGGCACCATCCTATTTTAAAGAGTTGATAGTACCCTATTATCCCACCAGAACTTTGCGTTCCCAAAATGCAGGGCTACTTGTGGTTCCTAGAGTCCTCAAAAGTAGACTGGGAACCAGAGCCTTTAGTTATCAAGCTCCTCTGCTATGGAACCATCTTCCGGTTTCGGTCCGGGAGGCGGACACCCTCTCTATATTTAAGAGTAGACTAAAAACTTTCCTCTTTGATAAAGCTTATAGTTAGGGCTGGCCTAGGCCGGCCCCTAGTTATGCTGCTATAGGCTTAGACTGCCGGGGGCCCTCCCATGACGCACTGAGCTCTTTCTTCCTCTCCCTCTCCTTCTGCACACATTCATTAATGCATATTAATAACTCAACTTCTTCCCTGGAGTCCCTGTGCTTTCTTGTCCTGCAGATTCCTAGCGATCATGACTGGACCTCCTGCTGCGGTCCTGCTGTCGTCCTGCTCAAAACCTACTGCAATTAATACTGTTCAGTCATAATCTGATTTAAATCTGTTAAGACTCAGTACAGCTACTACCATTATTGTCACTACCATTGTTATCAAAATCACCATAATACCTTCTGTATACTTCATTGTCATTATCATTATCTACATTTCGATACTTCTGGTATTATTACTGCTGCTATGCATCTCTGCTTGTGTGCTCCTTCTCTCACACCCCACCCCCTCTGCCTCTCTCCCTTGCTCTCTCTGTCGCTCTCCTGCTCTCTCTCTCTCTCTCTCTCTCTCTCTCTCTCTCTCTCAACCCAACCGGTCAAGGCAGATGGCCGCCCATCTTGAGCCGGGGTCTGCTCCGAGGTTTCTGCCTTCTAAAAGGCAGTTTTTCCTCGCCACTGTCGCCAAGTGCTTGCTCAAGGGGGAATGTTGGGCTCTCTCTATTTTACAATTTAATTAAAGAGTTTGGTCTAGACCTGCTCTAATTGGAAAGTGTCATGAGATGACTTTTGTTGTGAATTGGCGCTATATAAATAAACTGAATTGAATTGAATTGAATTGATGTGGACTAAATGATAGGCGTTGCATAAATCCAAACAAGTAAATACCTTGGACCTCTGGAGAAGCTCAAACCCAGAGGCAATGAGTGGAAGCGGATACCTGTTCTTTACCTTGATCTCGTTGAGTCCCCGATAGTCAATGCAGGGTCGAAGAGTCTTGTCCTTTTTCCCCACAAAAAAGAATCCTGCTCTAGCAGGTGAAGAAGAAGGCCTGATGATCCCAGGGCTGAGGGAGGTACCAATGTAGTCCTCCATGGCTTTACATTCAGGTCCCGACAAACACCCTCGAGGGGGTGAGGTACCAGGGAGTAAATCAATGGCACAGAAAGGACGGTGAGGAGGAAGTGAAGTAGCCTTAGCTTTACTGAATAGAGGTAGCAGGGTGGTACAGAGGACAGGTCAGGAAACTCCTCGTTGTCAACCTCCTCGGGTGTGGGTGTGGTGGAAACTCTCTGCAGAGTGGTAATAGAGGAGCCCGCCAGGCACTGTGTCTTTCAGTTACCCCCCCATGACAGAACCTTGCCAGAGGAACAGTCCATATGAGGATTGTGCAAAACTAACCATGGATAACCCAGGACAAGAGGGTGTTTAGGTGCATTAACAAGGTGGAAACTCCAAATGTGAGTCAGGTAAAGAGCCCCTCAGCCTGACCCCAGCAGAAGTGAGGAGGACTCTCCAGAGGATAAACTCACACAAAGCTGCAGATCCCGATAACATCCCAGGGTGGGTGCTGAAGGACTGTGCACATCAGCTCACAGAGGTAATGACGGACATCTTCAACACTTGTCTCCAACAGGCGACAGTCCCCACCTGTCTGAAGACCAACACAATCATCCCCATCCCCAAGACCTCCACAGTGACGAGCCTGAATGACTATCGGCCAGTAGCCCTCACCCCGATAGTCATGAAGTGCTTTGAGAGACTGGTCACGGCCCGCATCAAAGACTGCATCAACGTCACTGTGGACCCACACCAGTACGCATATAGGAAGAACTGATCCACAGAGGATGCCATATCTTCTGTGGTCCACACAGCTCTCACCCACCTAGAGAATAAAGACTCCTATGTCCGCCTGCTCTTCGTGGATTTTACATCAGCCTTTAATACAATCCTTCCACAGATACTGATCCACAAGCTCAGTACTCTTGGACTGAGCTCCACCCTCTGCAATTGGGTCCTGGACTTCCTGACGGACAGGCTGCAGACCGTGAAGATTCATGACATTTCCTCCTCCCCCATCACCCTCAGCACCGGCTCTCCCCAGGGCTGTGTGCTGAGCCCCCTCCTGTTCACTCTGCTCACACATGACTGCTCAGGACAACATTCGAGCTGCCTGATCGTGAAGTTTGCGGATGATACAGCTGTGGTTGCACGCATCGTCAACAGCGACGAGTCCGACTACAAGCAGGAGGTGGAACACCTGGAGTGTTGGTACAGAGAAAACAACCTCTGCATAAATGTGAAGAAGACCAAGGAGATGATAGTGGACTTCAGAAGGGGCAGACATCTCCCCCTTCCTCCCTTGTACATCGGAGGGACAGCGGTGGAAGTGGTCTCCAGCTTCAGGTACCTGAATGTCCACATAACGGACGACCCCTACCTGGAGCAATAACACTTCCTGCCTCATCAGGAAGGCACACCAGTGCCTCTACTTCCTCAGGAGGCTGAGGCGTGTTGGACTGGGGAGCTCAGTCCTGACATCTTTTTACAGATGTGTGGTGGAGCGTCCGGTGCTCCTGCATCACTGTGTGGCACGGCAGCTGCTCTGCGGCAGAGAAGAAGGCTCTACAGAGGGTGGTGAAAGCTGCACAGAAGACTGTGGGACACAGCCTATCCACAACCACAGACATTTACACCTCCAGATGCAGGAAAAGGGCCTCCTGCATCATGATGGACCCCTCCCACCCCTCACACAACCTGTTTGCCCCTCTCCTCTCAGGCAGGAGACTGCGGAGCATTAAGAGCAGGACCACCAAACTGAGAAACAGCTTCTTCCCAGAGGCTGCAGAGAGACAGAGATTCTGTGGAAAGAGTCACCTGCGAGAACTGCCGGCAAGATCTGTTCTTACTGAGCGAGGTACATACTTGCACAGGAGCTTGACGGACAGAACTGCTGCGACGTATAGGGCAATTAACCAGGAAATGGCCCATCTGAGAGCAGTAGATGCATCGGCCCTCATTGTGTCTGCGCAGGCATTCCTCAGGAGAGAGCTAAGTGCGTCTGATCTGCATGGGCTCCTCAGAGACCCTCTCGGTGTCGGTAGAGGGCAGGGGAGCGGGAGCAGGAGAATACTCAGGCGACGACCTCAGGGAAGGATAGGAAACCGGTTGAGAATCAGACGGGAGTCCCCTTGTCCGTTCACGCTCCCGCAATCTCCTGTCAGTCTTGGTCGCCAGAGACACTAAAGTGTCAAGCTCTGAGGGCAGGTCTAGTGGGGTTAAATTATCCTTTATGCGCTCTGAAAGCCTGTTGAAAAAGGCATCAACCAGAGCCGGTTGATTCCACCCACTATCTGGGTGCTAATGTCCTGAAGTCTATCACGTAATCCATAACACTATGCCTTCCCTGCCGCATAGCGACTAGGGCCTCTCGACCAGGAGCAACGGTCTGAAAAATCTGAGTACGAGTTTCCACATAAAAGAGGTAGAGAGTTGCAGATGGCTGAACGGCGGTTCCACTCAGTTGTGGCTCAGGCATTTGCCCAGACATGAACGAAATCATATAAGCAATCTTGCTACGGTCTGAGGGGAAAGCTGCGGTGTGAAACTCAAAATGAAGCTCACATTGAGTGATAAATTGTCTACAATCACCGGACTCCCCCTTAGGGCTAGACAGCTGTAGGCGAGTAGAGTTAGCAAGAGAAGCCTGGGCGACGGCGCCCTTGCTGGGAGGTTGCATGGAGCCCCCTTGCGGCTGCTCGACCCTGAAACCACTGAGTTGGGAAGCGAGTATGGAGAGCACTACTTCTTGACATTTGCTGGAATCGACTAATTTCTGTCTTGGAGATGCCATCTGTTCCTCCTGACAGTTGCTGAAGAAGTCGCTGTCCTTGAGCCTTAAAAGCCTCACGGACAGATTCTGGAACTGTGAGGTCTATGATGATGGTCTGATCGTACTGTCAGGGTTAGACAGACTGGCTTGGACCCACAGAGCAGACCAGAGACAAGTAGGCGTGCGGGGAGGTTTATTCAGTCCAAGGTCAGTACACAAAAAGACAGTCAACACAGGCAAAGGTACAAAAACACTAGGCTGAGGGGTAGTCGAAAAAACAGGCAGGAGTCAAAAGCACGAGGAAGACAAACTAGATTGAAGGTGTATACACGAGAAGAAATTGCCAGAAAGCTACTCACAAGGACGCAGACAATCTGACAACAAAAAATGGGAAGGGCAGACTATAAATACACACGAGGGAAGGGCTAACAAGACACAGGTGAAAACAATAGACTATCAAATGAAAGTAAAAACACCAACAACGAACACAAACAGGAAATGAAGGAATCCTAAAAAATAAAACAGGAAGTCAGACAGTGAGAGACCTGACAGGGAGTGGATTCATTTAAGCTGATATATTCTTCTGGTCAAAAGTTTCGGTTAAACAAAATAAATCTATATTATAGTCCAATATTAACTCATTTACTAGTACAGCTTTAGATGAGAGAGATCTAACATTTAACAGTCGACATTTAATTCTCATATTTCTCCTATAACTATGGAGGTGTTGGTGTTGATCTTTATTTGATTTTTATGTATAACTTCTCTTTTTGTATTTAATTAATGTAAGTGGTTGGGGGACAGAAACAGTCTCTCTGGAATAATGGGTGGGTAACTGTAATGGAAGCGTAGGACTGCAACTCTGCCTCCTGGTTTCAACTCTGGGTTGTCAGGGTTTTTAATGTGCACTAATCTCTTCTCAGTAGTAGTAGTAAGTAGTATAGAGTCTAATCCATATGAAATAGTGAAATGAAGCAGTCGTTCTTCAGAAAACTTAAAGTTGGTGACATTCCACAGTTGCCATACTCAATGCTGCTCATTTCATCAGGGATGGATCTCCACTGAAGTACCAAGAGAGCCCTTTTCTGGCTCCTAAGAGGAGTGAAATAGCTTACGGCACCTGGTATTCCCAGGCAGTCTCCCATTCAAGTACTAACTAGGCTCAACCTTAGACTTAGACTTAGACGTTCTTTATTTGTCATTTGGATTTTCATCACAAACGAAATTTCGGTACAGTGGCTCAAGCATAGCAGGAATTACCGACATATTCTTTTTAAAAGAAAAAAAGTAAAAATATAATATATACACACAATAAATATGCAGTAAAAAGTACTTGAAAGTGAGGTAGTTTGTATAAAAAGTCAGTCAGCATATATACATATGTAATTATTATTGCACAGTGAGTATTTGTAATAAATAGTACTTTTGTAGATGTACAGAATATAAATATATTGCACAGTAAATAAATGGGTTGTAGTCCTGAGTGGTGTTTGTGTGGTTGAGGAGGGGAAGTAATCAAGCAGTGAAAACAGACCGTGGTGACGGTGGGAGGGGTCACTCGTGATGTTGTGGGCCCTGGTCAGGCAGCGTTTCCTTGCAATGTCCTGGAGAGGAGGGAGTGGAGTCCCAATGATTTTCTCCGCTGTCCTCACCACCCTCTGTAGTGATTACCAGTCAGAGGCACTACAGGCCGCTGACCAGACTGAGATGCAGCTGGTCAGGATGCTCTCTATAGTTCCTCTGTAGAAGGTGGTGAGGATGGGAACGGGAAGTTGTACTCTCCTCATCCGGCGAAGAAAGTGCATGTGCTGCTGGGCCCTCTTTACCAGCGTGCCAGTTTGATTGGACCAGGTTAAAGAGTCAGTTATCTGCACCCCCAGGAACCTGGTGCTGCTGACAATCTCCACTGCTACATTGTTGATGGTGAGAGGGGTGTGGCTGGGCCGGTTCCTCCTGAAGTCCACAATGATCTCTTTTGTTTTAGAGACATTCAGGATCAGGTTGTTGGTGTCACACCAGACTGCCAGGTGTTTCACCTCCTCTCTGTAGGCCTGCTCATCGTTGTTCGTGATGAGGCCCACTACTGTTGTGTCGTCTGCGAACTTCACAATGTGGTTGGTAGTGGACCTGGCGTAGCAGTCGTGTGTCATAAGTGTGAACAGCAGCGGACTCAGGACACAGCCCTGAGGGGAGCCGGTGCTCAGAGAGATGACACTGGAGACGTTGTTTCCCACCCGCACACGCTGAGGTCTGTTGGTGAGGAAATCAAGCAGCCAGTTGCAGAGGTGGGTGTTATATCCAAGGGGGGGCAGTTTATTTATCAGGTGTTGTGGAATGATGGTATTGAATGCGGAGCTGAAATCCAGAAACAGCATCCACACATGTGTGTTTTCCCCTTCCAGATGCTCCAGGCTCCGATGGACTGTGGAGGAGATGGCATCCTCTGTGGAGCGGTTGCGGCGATAAGCAAACTGGTACGGGTCGAATATTGAGGGGAGTCCAGAAACCATGTGGTCCTTTACCAGCCTCTCAAAGTACTTCATCATGATTGGTGTAAGTGCAACTGGGCGGTAGTCGTTGAGGGAGGAGGTTGTGTTTTTGGGTACCGGTACGATGATGGCAGTTTTGAAGCAGGATGGTACCACAGCCTGGTGAAGTGATGTGTTGAAAATGTCTGTGAGAACCCCAGCCAGCTGGTCAGCACATTCCTTAAGCACTCTTCCTGGGATGTTGTCAGGGCCAGATGCTTTCCGGGCATTCACCTTCCTCAGGGTTCTCCGGACATCAGCTGAATCCAGGCGGAGTATCTGCTCACCTGGGCGAGGAATGGTTTTTATTGCTGAGGTGGTGTTCAGTGCCTCGAACCTCCCAAAGTGTTTGTTCAGTTGGTTGAGGAAGCTAGTGTTGTTCTCACAGGAAGGGGTAGGAGCCTTGTAGTCAGTAATAGATTGGATGCCCTACCACATCCGTCTGGTGTTAGTGGGGTCATTGAAAAAGTCCTGTATTTTTTGTCCATGAGCGCGCTTGGCCAGTCTTATAGTCCGGTTCAGGTTGGCTCTAGCTGTTTTCAGAGCCACCATGTCCCCGGACTTGAAAGCCTCGTTTCTTGCTTTCAGCCTTGCACGTACCTCACTGGTCATCCAGGGTTTCTCATTTGGTGGTGATAGTTTTTACCACGCTAACATCCTCCGAACATTTCTGGATGTATCCTGACACAGATTCAGCATACTCCTCAATGTCCACGGCAGCTGACTTGAACATGTCCCAGTCAGTAGACTCGAAACAGTCTTGTAGGGCATCCATGGCTCCTGCAGACCAAATCCTCACCTGTTTCACAGTGGGCTTATCCCTGATCAATAGGAAGAAGAAGAAGAAAAGAAGAAAGTGACATATTTTGTCATTGGAGGGAACTCACTCCAACAAAATTTGTGCTCTGCATTTAACCCACCCAAGTGACGTGCACACACACACAGCAAACCCGGGGCAGTGGGCGACCGCGTGCAGCGCCCGGGGAGCAGTGGGGGTTAGGTACCTTGCTCAAGGGTACCTCAGCCATGGACACCGGGACGGGGAATCAAACCAGCGATCCACCGGTTACGGGTCCGACACCCTTAGCATCACAGAGAGGTGGTCTGAGGAGCCGAGGTGGGGGCGGGGTGTTGCCTTGAAAGCCCCTTTGATGTTGCTGTAGATCAGGTCCAGCGTATTCTCGTCTCTCGTGGCAAAATCCACATACTGGTGGAACTGAGGAAATACAGTTTTCATATTGGCCTGATTAAAGTCCCCTGCCACCATAAACACCCCCTCTGGATGTGCAGCTTGCAGGTCACTGATGAAGCGGTAGAGGACATTCATGGCATCTCTGGTATTTGCACTGGGTGGAATGTACACTGCTGTGATGATGATAGCAGTGAATTCCCGAGGTAGATAAAAAGGTCTGCATTTCACCGTCAGTAGTTCCACATCAGGAGAACAGTGACGTGATCTTCTGTGCATTTCTACACCAGTTGTTGTTTATGTATATGCAGACCCCACCGCCCCGTGATTTGCCAGTGAGAGAGCTGTCTCTGTCTAACCTGAATGTTGTTAGCCCCTCCATGCTAACGGCGTCATCCGGTACAGATGGAGTCAGCCAGGTCTCTGTGAGAATGATGGCGCAGCAGTCTCTCGTTTCCCGCCTGGTCGTCATCTCTAGCTTTAGGTGATCCAGTTTGTTCTCTAAGGAACGGACATTCGAGAGCAGGACGTCCCCAAGCCTGACCATACCTGCTCTCTCCATTGTGGCGCAAACCACCTCTCTTGTTCCCCAGGTAATATCTGGGTTGACCTCCAATTTTTTATTATTAAACTCAGACAAAACTGAGATCATTGTTCTAGGCCCCAAACACCTTAGAAATAGAATAGCTGATAATATTCTCTATGCATTACTTTGGCCTCCAGTACGACTGCGAGGAACCTCGGCGTTATCTTTGATCAGGACGTGTCATTTATTCATCACATTAAACAGACCTCTAAGACCACCTTCTTTCACCTCCATAATATTGCTAAGATTAGGAGTGTCCTCTCTCAGAGTGATGCTGAAAAACTTGTCCATGCTTTCGTTACTTCTAGGCTGGACTACTGCAACTCACTATTGTCAGGATGTCCAAATTATTCTATTAATAACCTGCAGCTGATCCAGAATGCAACAGCTCGAGTTTTAACAGGAATCAGTAAAAGGGATCATATCTCCCCCATCTTAGCTTCTCTTCACTGGCTTCCGGTAAAATTCAGAATAGACTTTAAAATTCTCCTACTTACATATAAGGCCCTAAATGGACTCGCCCCATCATACCTGCAGGATCTAATAGTCCCATATATTCCCAATAGAACACAGATCACAGAGTGCAGGTTTACTTACAGTTCCCAGAATTTATAAAAGTAGAACGGGAGGACGAGCCTTTAGCTATCAGGCACCCCTGCTGTGGAACCAGTTGCCAATCTGGGTTCGACAGGCAGACACCACCTCCACTTTTAAGACTAAACTTAAAACCTTTCTGTTTAGTAAAGCATATAGTTAGCACCAAATAAAGTGTGTAGGGCTGGTAGGCATAGTTTCACTCACCTCATGCTATATAGCCACAGGTAGAATAGGTCTGACTAACTGTTAATCTTTATATCTCTATCATAGCTAAGCTGCTGTAGGCCTATGCTGCCGGGGGACACAAACATGATTAAAGATTAAAGATTAAAGTGACATATTTTGTCATTGGAGGGAACTCACTCCAACGAAATTTGTTCTCTGCATTTAACCCACCCAAGTGACGTGCACACACACACAGCAAACCCGGGGCAGTGGGCGACCGCGTGCAGCGCCCGGGGAGCAGTGGGGGTTAGGTACCTTGCTCAAGGGTACCTCAGCCATGGACACCGGGACGGGGAATCGAACCAGCGATCCACCGGTTACGGGTCCGACACCCTAACCGCTGATCCACGACTGCCCAAGCACCACCAAGCAGTTTCTCAGAATCAGAATCAGAGTCAGAATCAGCTTTATTTGCAAGTATGTGAGACCATAAAAGGAATTTGACTCCGGATTTTTCTCTGTCCTGTGCACCATACAAAATACAAAATAGCAATAATAATAATAAAAAGAAGAATAAAATATTTACAAGAGAAAAAAAAACATAAGTCCTGGATGGAGGGCAGGTCGGCCCCGATGATTTTTTCTGCAGACCTGATTGTCCGTTGCAGTCTGTTTCTGTCCTGTTTGATGGCCGATCCAAACCAGACAGTGATGGAAGTGCAGAGAACAGACTGGACAATGGAGGTGTAGAAGATGGTCAGCAGCTCCTGAGGCAGGTTGAACTTTTTCAGCTGTCGCATAAAATACAACCTCTGCTGGGCCTTTTTCCTGATTAGGTCTACGTGGGACTTCCACTTGAGATCCCGGGCGATTGTAGTTCCCAGGAACTTAAAGGTGTCCACAGTAGACACTGTGTTGTTGAAAATGGTAAGAGGAGGTAAGGTGGGTGGGTTCTTCCTAAAGTCCACTGTCATCTCCACAGTCTTGAGCGGGTTAAGCTCCAGGTTGTTCTGACCACACCAGAGGACCAGCTGGTCTACTTCATGTCTGTAGGCAGCCTCATCACCATCCTTGATGAGGCCAACTACTGTTGTGTCGTCCGCAAACTTAAGTAGTTTTACGGACGGGTCCCCTGAGGAGCAGTCGTTTGTGTATAGGGAGAAGAGCAGCGGGGAAAGAACACACCCCTGGGGGGCGCCGGTACTGATGGTTCTGGTGCTGGAGGTGATGCTCCCCAGCCTCACCTGCTGCCTCCTGTCAGTGAGGAAGTTGTAGATCCACTGAGAGGTGGAGGTCGGCAGTGTGAGCTGTGAGAGCTTCTGGCGGAGGATTTCTGGGATGATGGTGTTGAATGCAGAGCTGAAGTCCACAAACAGGATCCTGGCATATGTCCCTGGGGTGTCGAGGTGATTACCGTGCAGTCCCATGTTGACTGCGTCATCCACCGACCGGTTTGCCCGGTAGGCAAACTGCAGGGGGTCAAGCCGGGGACCTGTGATGAACTTCAGGTGGTTCAGCACCAGCCTCTCAAAGGATTTCATGACCACAGACGTCAGGGCGACGGGTCTGTAGTCATTCAACCCCGTGATGGTGGGTTTTTTGGGGACTGGGATGATGGTGGAACGTTTGAAGCAGGAGGGTACTTCACACAGCTCCAGAGATCTGTTGAAGATCTGGGTGAAGATGGGTGCCAGCTGGTCAGCGCAGATTCTCAGGCAGGAGGGGGACACTCCGTCAGGTCCTGGAGCCTTCCTAGTCTTCTGCCGCTGGAAGAGCCGATGCACCTCCTCCACATTGACCTTCAGTGCTGGTAGGAGGTCTGAGTTGAGGGGGGAGGGGGAGGTGTCAGGTATGGCACAGAGGTTGAGTGTTGTGGATGGGGTGGGAGAAGGGTGTGAAAAGCGGCAGTAGAAGCTGTTCAGCTCCTCTGCCAGTCCCTTGTTACCCACAGGGTGGGGGGATGGGCTCCTGTAGTTGGTGATGTCTCTCAGGCCTTTCCACACTGAAGTAGGGTCGTTGGCTGAAAACCTGTTTTTCAGCTTCTCAGAGTAGCACCTCTTTGCAGCTCTGATCTCCCTCGTCAGTGTGTTCCTGGCCTGCTTGTACAGGGCCCTGTCCCCACTTCTGTGGGCCTCCTCCTTAGCCTGGCGCAGCTTCCTGAGTTTATTGGTGAACCATGGTTTGTTGTTGTTGTATGTGCAGAAGGTTTTGGTCTGCACACATGAGTCCTCACAAAAACTGATGTAGGATGTCACAGTGTCAGTCAGTTCATCCAGGTCTGTGGCAGCAGCCTCGAAGACACTCCAGTCAGTGCAGTCAAAGCAGGCCTGTAACTCCAGCTTTGACTCAGCTGTCCATCTCTTAATTGTCCTCACTACAGGCTTTGCTGATTTTAACTTCTGCCTGTAGGTTGGGATGAGATGGACCATGCAGTGGTCAGAGAGTCCCAAAGCAGCACGGGAAACAGAGCGATATGAGTCCTTTAAAACAGTATAACAGTGGTCCAGTGTGTTAGCATCCCTGGTGGGACACTTTATCTGTTGTCTGTATTTTGGGAGTTCTTGGCTGAGGTTTGCTCTGTTAAAATCCCCAAGAATGATGAGCAGGGAGTCTGGATGTTTAGCCTCCATGTCTGATACCTGGTCAGCTAGATGTTGTAACGCCTCCGTTACACATGCCTGAGGTGGAATGTAAACACTGACCAGGATGAACGAGGAGAACTCCCGCGGTGAATAAAATGGTTTACAGTTTATGAATAAAGACTCAAGATGAGGACTGCATGATTTCCTTAACACTGTGACATCTTCACACCAACCTTCGTTGACAAAAAAGCACGTTCCACCTCCCCTCTTCTTTCCAGAGAGCTCCGAGTTGTGGTCCGCACGGAAGAGCCGGAAGCCGGGCAGCTGGAGAGAAGCGTCCGGGATGTGTTCGCTGAGCCAGGTTTCAGTGAAACACAGAGCGGCGGAGTTCCTAAAGTCGGAGTTTTTGGAGATTAGAAGCAGCAGTTCGTCCATTTTGTTTGCCAGGGAGCGAACATTTGCCAGGTGAATAGACGGGAGCGCCGTGCGTAACCCCCGCTGCCTCAGCCTAACGAGCGCTCCTGCGCGCTTCCCCCGACGGCGTCTCCATCTCTGCGTAATTCCATAGAGAGCCGCTGCGCCTCTGACCAAAAATCCCGGAAAACTTCCAGAATTGTGGAAAAGTGGTGGAAAATTGGGTAGAGATGTATCTCTTATGCTCAAGATCAGATTCTCCTCCTCCTTCTCCTCTTCTATCCTCTCCCCTCTTCAGATTAACATGCAGTTCATTATTTTATGTCACTAACTGTGTGTCCAGTGCTCCTCGTAGTCTTGTGTCTCTCCCTCCCTTTCTCTCTCTCTCTCTTTCTGTATCTTTCTGCAGGTATCTCTCCATCCAGATCTTCAAGTTGAACTGTAGCCGACTCTATGACCAACCCAATGTGTATTGTTGACATCTGCCTGTCATTCCTCTGTGTACCGACTATCGGCGGGGTGGTTCTCCCTACGGGCCGAAATCGAACTGATAGGATAGTGATTCTCAACATCACATGGATACATGAATGTTACAGCAGTTCATTATAATTTTCATTACTATAATTTTCTTATAACTTGTGAAATGTTAAAATCATATTGAGGTGGTAGCAAAAGTGAAACTAAACAGTTGAGATTTTGTTTTACTTATCTTTTTAGTAATGTCATTTCTCATGTTGCAAATTGCTTTCCTTCCTGTACAACATCCATTGCACGTCTGTCCGTCCTGGGTGAGGGATCCCTCCTCTGTTGCTCACCCTGAGGTTTCTTCCATTTTTTCCTGTTAAAGGTTTTTCTGGGAGTTTTTCCTTAGTCGATGTGAGGGTCGAAGGGCAGAGGATGTTGCTGATGTTATGTTAAGCCCTTTGAGACAAACTGCTTGTAAAAATGGGCTGTACAAATAAAGTTGACTTGACTTGACTTGACTTAAAGAGCGACTGCGCCCTTGCTTGGAGAACGCTGTCCACCTTTGCCTCCAGCAGAAGTCTCAGTTTGGCCCACGCTGTCACGATCTCCTCCACCAGGGAGTCGGCCAACCCCGAGCTCATGTGGGAGCACCCCTGGCAGAGTGCCCAGAGGCCAAAGGCGGTCCAAAATGCAAGTCACCAAAAAGTCATTCATCAGAAAGTTTTTCCATATTGCATTGTTATCAGGTGCTATGATTTTCTTTATTAATTTTATTCTTAAGGCACATTTCCTGCATTCTATACTAGTTAATCTCTGACCACCTTTGTCCTCTGGCTGGATCATGACATCGTGGGCCACCTGGTTCATTCTAGTTCCCCACAGGAAGCCTCCAATGACCATATTAATGCTCCTTTCCTGCTGTGGAGATAGGGGACAGCCAGCCAGCACATGATTAAGTGAGGATTAGAGGAAAGAGAGGAGTTTATCACAATGACTATCCCCTCAGTGGCTTCCATGAGCTTCTTTATCCATTTTATCCAGTTTTTTGTTGAGGTGGGCTATGTTCTTTTCCATTTGTTTTTCCTTTATGTTTTGACTGGTAAACGGTTCCTTGTAAACATTTTGTGCTACTAAATGCACGTCTCCAATTTCATTAACTGTTCTCCCTTCTTTATTAATTATCTCTTTTATGTATGTCTTTTGTTGTTTTTGCTTTTCTATACCCAGAAAAAAATGCTGTTGTTTTCCCCTTCAATTAGATATTCTGCTTTTGCTCTAATCGCTGCTGCTTTGCATTTATTTACTGTTATATTATGTAACTTTGACTTTGTGCAACTGGTAGTGCTGTTATGTCTCTTTTTGAATCTTTTTTCCAGTTTTTCTTGTTCTGTCTGGAATTATTTCTGACAATTCCTTCACATCCTGCTTTTCCTCCCACTTTTACAGTATCTTATGCACATTTTTTTATTCTTTATATAATTTCTTCTTGTACACTGATTAGGAATTTTCTTGTTTTATTAAAGAATGTTTCATCGTTTAAGATGCTATTATTTAATATCAATAAACCCCCATTCCTGGGCCTGCCTGGCAACTGACCAGAAGACACCAGGGCCAGGGTTGGGATCCCGGGTTGAAATTAATTGGGTGTGTTCTTGTCTTCTTACATCATTCTTCAGTGTGTTTTTGTTTGAGGTAGCATTTACTGTTAAAATAGTATTAAAATCACCCACCAACATGGATTTCTCAGTTATCCATTTATTTAGTTTTTCCCTAATAAATTCTTTTTCCTTACTGCTTGCATATGTTCATAATTCTAATTTTCTCTCCGTGTCTCCCCAGGTCTACCACAACCAGTCGGCCTCCATTGTCAGTGTGCACACAGGACACATCGTAGGGGAGGCCCGGTTTGCACAGGATTGCTGCATGTACCTGTAGCCAGATTCCAGGGCCATAAAAGATGTCCCTTCCCCAGTGTTTTTTGATGGTTCTCAATCTCCATCCTACCTCTAGCAGGCAGTACATATCTGAATGTGTATTATTTAAAATCTTTATTTTTTTCAAGTTCTTTTACTCCCCTGATGTTAAGTGAAATAAAGGTGATCATCCACATAGGACAATAATAATTTATTCTGCACTGCTATCAGCACTTTAAGATTGTATCTGCACCTTATCCAGTCCATTCTGCACCTTATCTGCCATTATCTATGTCATGTATATACCCAGTTATTTTTATACTACCCTGTTATTTTATATTTTGTGTTGACTTGATACTTTTATTTGCCTCTTTGTATTGCAACCCTGGCACAACAATTTCCTGCGGGATCAATGAAGTTCTTATCTTATCTTATCATGATAAACAGTAGAAAAGATTCCATGTGCTTACTCTTTGGGTTTTTTCCGTGTTACTCTCTCGGTCTTATTATCCCATGCTTTCTTTCTGTGCTGCAATCTTTGGCCTACCTCCCTTTCCAAGTCTGAATCAGATGAAATCTGTTTATGGCCCAGGAAAGAGGGTCCAAGCACAGTCTCCTTCGCTCTCATCCCATCAGCAAGCCGGGATGCGCGAGAGCGGCAGGTGTGTTTCAGAAATTCTTCGTCATCACACATGACACTCTCGGTTTGGGAGACTAACTCTAGCCCCATGTCATCCAAACTGAAAACCGGGTGCAGATTCATTTCATTGCCTGTCTGCTGTCCCCCAATCCACAGCTGCCAACATCCTGAATCCTGCGCTACCCCTTCCAGGCTTGGGGTCCAGGGCATAATTTGCAATGTTTAGTTTGAACGCAACTCTATAGGTTTGGACCAACTAATTTACTACACTTTCACCTAATTTTACATCAGTATTCCAGTAAATTATATTGAATTAACTTTATTAAACAAAAGTGCTTAATGGTAAAAAAAAGCAAATTGAAATATGGAAATATGGGAATTCTTTCCATGACTTTCACATTCATTCAGACATTGGCTTTGGGTGTTATAATGCTAACAAACATACTCCACAATATAGTTGGAATCAAGGATGGAAACACAACACAAAACAAGCAGGAAAATGTGTAATAACTTTATATTTCCACAAATGCAATGTAAGTCAGGTCAAGTCAAGTCAACTTTATTTGTATATCCCATTTTTACAAGCAGTTTGTCTCAAAGGGCTTAACATAACATCAGCAACATCCTCTGCCCTTCGACCCTCACATCGACGAAGGAAAAACTCCCAGAAAAACCTTTCACAGGAAAAAAATGGAAGAAACCTCAGGGTGAGCAACAGAGGAAGGAGAGGTGCAATGGATGTTGTACAGGCAGGAAAGCAGTTAACAACATGAAAATGACATTACTAAAAAGACAAGTAAAACAAAATCTCAACTGTTTAGTTTCACTTTTGCTACCACCTCAATATGATTTTAACATTTCACAAGACTGAAATTATAATGATGAAATTATAATGAACTGCTGTAACATTCATGTATTTTTTATGTGCTGTTGAAAATCACTATCCTATCAGATGAATTTCGGCCCGTAGGGAGAACCACCCCGCCGATAGTCGGTGCACAGAAGAATGACAGGCAGATGTCAACAGTAAACATTGGGTTGGTAATAGAGCCAGCTACAGTTCAACTTGAAGATCTGGATGGAGAGATACAGAAAGATACAGAGAGAGAGAGAGAAAAAGGGAGGGAGAGACACAAGACTACGAGGAGAACTGGACATGTTAGTTGGATGTTAGTGACATAAAATAATGAACTGTATGTTAATCTGATGAGGGGAGAGGATAGAAGAGGAAAAGGAGGAGGGGAAACTGCTTGGTGGATCATGTTTGTGTCCCCCGGGAGCATAGACCTATAGCAGCTTAGCTATGATAGAGATTTAAAGATTAACAGTTAGTCAAACCTATTCTACCTGTGGCTATATATCATGAGGTGAGTGAAACTATGCCTACCAGCCCTACACACTTTATTTGGTTCTGGGAACTGCAAGTAAACCTGCACTCTCTGATCTGAGTGATCTATTGGGAATATATGGGACTATTAGATCCTGCAGGTATGATAGGGCTAGTCCATTTCGGGCCTTATATGTAAGTAGGAGAATTTTAAAGTCTATTCTGAATTTTACCGGAAGCCAGTGGAGAGAAGCTAAGATGGGGGAGATGTGATCCCTTTTACTGATTCCTGTTAAAACTCGAGCTGCTGCATTCTGGATCAGCTGCAGGCTATTAACAGAGTAATTTGGACATCCTGACAATAGTGCGTTGCAGTAGTCCAGCCTAGAAGTAACGAAAGCATGGACAAGTTTTTCAGCATCACTCTGAGAGAGGACGCTCCTAATCTTAGCAATATTACGCAGGTGAAAGAAGGCGGTCTTAGAGGTCTGTTTAATGTGATGGATAAATGACATGTCTTGATCGAAGATAACGCCGAGGTTCCTCGCAGTCGTACTGGAGGCCAAAGTGATGCCGTCCAGAGAGAGAATATTATCAGCTATTCTAGTTCTAAGGTGTTTGGGGCCTAGAACAATGATCTCAGTTTTGTCTGAGTTTAATAATAAAAAATTGGAGGACATCCAGTCCTTTATGTCCTTAAGACATGCCTGGAGTCTGGCTAACGGCTCTGTTTCTTCAGGCTTTAACGATAAGTACAGCTGAGTGTCATCAGCATAGCAATGAAAGTTTATGCCATGTTTCTGAATAATATTTCCTAGAGGGAGCATGTATAAAGTGAACAGGATCGGCCCAAGCACTGAACCTTGTGGAACACCGAGGCTAACCCTTGAAGAGGAAACATTCTTAACTTGAGCAAAGTGAAATCTATCTTTTAAATATGATTTGAACCAGCGTAGCGCAGTCCCTGTGATCCTAGTCTCATGTTCTAATCTGTGTAATAAAATGCTGTGATCTACAGTGTCGAAAGCAGCACTGAGATCTAGCAAAACAAGTATGGAGACAAGCCCGCGGTCTGATGCCATGAGGAGGTCATTTGTGACTTTAACCAGTGCTGTTTCTGTGCTGTGATGGGCTCTGAAACCGGACTGAAACATCTCAAAGAGACTGTTCCTGTGTAGGTGATCAATCAACTGATTTGCAACCACTCTTTCGAGTATTTTAGATAAGAACGGGAGGTTGGATATCGGTCTATAGTTTGCTAAGATGTCTGGGTCAAGTGAAGGTTTTTTAAGTAAAGGTCTAATGACGGCAGTTTAAAACGCCTGTGGTACATAACCTGTTGTTAAGCTGTCCAGAGATGGAGTAGGATTAAAAGAGATTTCTAGAGATGGCACTATATCGGCTATTCTGGGAAGATCTTTATTGATTTTTTCTCTAATGTTATTGATTTTATTGGTGAAGAAACTCATGAAGTCTTCACTACTAAGAGCTGCAGGAATACAAGGCTCAACAGAGCTGTGACTCTTGGTCAGCCTGGCTACAGTGTTAAAGAGAAAACGTGGGTTGTTCTTGTTTTTCTCTATTAATGTTGAATAATAGGCAGTTCTGGCTTCACGAAGGGCCTTTTTGTATGCCAATAGACTGTCTTTCCAGGCTCTCTGGGATTCAGCTGATTTGGAGGAGTACCACTTCCTCTCCATCCGTCTTGATGTTTGTTTAAGTGTTCGTATATTTGAATAGGAGCTAGCCTCCTATGATTTGTAACCTTCTTTCTCAGTGGGGCAACCATATCTAAAACTGTGTGCAACGTGGCTGCAGTGTTATTAACAAAAGAATCAATTGCTGCAGGAGTAACATTTAAATCAGTACGGTCTGTTGTACTGGTACATGGTGCTGAGGGGAGCTGTGATGGGATTGCATCCCTAAATCTGTCTACACTATCTTCAGAGAGGCATCTGGTGTAGTAGACCTTTTTGTTGTGTGCTGTAAAGTCTTCTAGAGTTAGTTCAAAAACTACAAGTGAATGGTCTGAAAGGAGAGGGTTTTGAGGGGCAACTAACAGGTTCTTAGTTTCTAGGCCGTAGGTGAGAACCAGATCGAGTGTGTGATTGTGGCAGTGTGTTGGTTCATTCACTGTCTGAAGGAAACCTATTGAATCTAAGAGTGAACTAAAGGCTGTCTTAAGACTGTCAGAGTCAACATCCATATGAATGTTAAAGTCACCAACTATAATGACTTTATCTGTACTGAGCACTAAACTAGATAAGAAGTCAGAAAACTCAGACGGGAACTCTCAGCAGCAGGTGGGCGATACACAACAACTAATAAAACTGGCTTTTCTGACTTCCAGTTTTGGTGAGACAGGCTGAGAGTGAGACTCTCAAATGAGCTATAGATAGATTTAGGTTTGGGGTTAATCTGAAGACTGGAGTGGTAGATTGCTGCCACTCCTCCTCCCCGGCCTGTGCCTCGAGGAACATGATAGTTAATATAACCAGATGGAGTTGATTCATTTAAACTAACATATTCTTCATCCCGTAACCAAGTCTCAGTGAGGCAGAATATGTCAGACTGATGATCAATAATTAGATCACTGACTAGGAGGGATTTAGAGTGGAGGGATCGTATATTTAATAATCCACATCTGACTGTCCTATTTTTTGGCTCTAAGTATTTGCTAGTTTGTATTTTTATAAGGTTATTATGATTAAGACTTCTTAAATTTTGTGCTGGTTGGACTATGGGAGGACGAGGCACTGACACTATTTCTATGGGATTGTGAAACTGTGTGTTATTACTGTGTGCATTTATATTTTTATTTATTCTAATTTTAACGGATGGCGGCAGTCCTACACAAGCAGCAGAGAAGTGTGTAAGACAGCGACTCTGCTTCCTGGCCTCGACCCTGGGTTGTCTGGGTTGTCAGGGGGTTGGTTGTCTAATAAACTTGTTTTTCTCTTTATATTCCACTGCTCTTATATTATATAGCATTGTGTATATTTATATTTATTTTTTGTTAGGCAATTGGGCTTATACTGGGACCGGGGAAACTAATTTCGTTCCACTCATGTTCTATGTGTGTGAAATGACAATAAAGCTCCTTGAATCCTTGAATCCTTGAATATTGGTAGAAATAAGAGCCGCACCACCCCAAGTGGGATGAATGCCGTCTCTGCTAATGAGGCCAGGTTTTCCCCAGAAAGTCTCCCAGTTATCTATAAAGGCCACGTTGTTTTCTGGACACCACCGTGACAGCCAGCGACGGAGCGATGACATGCGGCTAAACATATCATCACTGGTCAGATTCGGGAGGGGACCAGAGAACGCTACGGAGTACGACATGGCTTTTGCCAAATTACACACCGACTCAATATTGACTTTGGTGACCTCCGACTGGCGTAGCCGAGTGTCATTAGCGCCGATGTGAATTATAATCTTACCATATTTACTCTTATCTCTCGCCAGCAGCTTTAAATTGCCCTCTATGTCGCCCGTTCTGGCCCCCGGGATGCATTTGACTATGGTCGCTGGTGTCGGCTTCACATATCGCAAAACAGAATCGCCAATAACCAGGGTCGGTTTCTCAGCGGGTGTGTCGCTGAGTGGGGAAAAGCGGTTAGACACATGAAGCGGTTGGTGGTGAACCACGGGCCTTAGTTTTGGACTATGTTTCTTTCGAACCGCCACCCAACCTCCCTGACTTCCCAGCTGCTCTGGGGCTGCCGGGGGGCGGCTGACATCAGCTAAAGTAGCTAAAGTAGGCCGGTCCGCACAGGCTAACTGCTGCTGGCTAGCTGTCGGGACTAGCCAGGGACGGCGATCATGACTGGACCTCCTGCTGCGGTCCTGCTGTCGTCCTGCTCAAAACCTACTGCAATTACTCGTGTTTAGTCATAATCTGATTTAAATCTGTTAAGACTCAGTACAGCTACTACCATTATTGTTACTACCATTGTTATCAAAATCACCATAATACCTTCTGTATACTTCATTATCATTATCTACATTTCGATACTTCTGGTATTATTACTGCTGCTATGCATCTCTGCTTGTGTGCTCCTTTTCTCACACCCCACCCCCTCTGCCTCTCTCCCTTGCTCTCTCTGTCGCTCTCCTGCTCTCGCTCTCTCTCTCTCCCTCTCTCTCTCTCTCTCGCTCTCTCTCAACCCAACCGGTCAAGGCAGATGGCTGCCCATCTTGAGCCGGGGTCTGCTCCGAGGTTTCTGCCTTCTAAAAGGCAGTTTTTCCTCGCCACTGTCGCCAAGTGCTTGCTCAAGGGGGAAATTTGGGCTCTCTCTATTTTACAATTTAATTAAAGAGTTTGGTCTAGACCTGCTCTAATTGGAAAGTGTCATGAGATAACTTTTGTTGTGAATTGGCGCTATATAAATAAACTGAATTGAAATTAATGGACTGTGATCTACAGTACGAAGCCGGGCCTCTAACTCACTTAGCCTCGCCTCCAAAGCTGTGAATAAACTACATTTTCTACACATCTCACTCTCACTAAAGGAGGCAGAGGAATAGCTAAACATTTCACACACCTTACAGAAGACGGGAGAGGGAGAGGCAGAGGGAGAGTGAGTGGAAGAAGCCATGTTAGAACTAAGCTAAGCTCAACGACAGGACGGGGATCGGAAAAGGAAAGAATCTAGATGTTCGTGCGGTTAATAAACTTTTCCTAAAGTGCTTATGTACTTATTTGTAAGAACCAACCACAGTAAAAGCTAACACAAAATATGTCTGAAGTACACCAATACCACACCAAACGCTAGCAAGTGAATGAGTAGTGCAAGAACAGGAAGTGACGCAATACGCAATACGTTACCCAACGCAGGAGGTCACACAGAAGAGGCGTTGAGATGTGCTGGAATATGAGAGAAACAGGGATCAAACCATGTTTTCTGTCTAAATCAGTCACATTTGACTACATCTAAGCCAAAACCTTGATTGTGCAAAGTTCTGTGAGGAAAGTGCACTCAAAACACTAAGAATCAAGTTTACTCACTGAAAACAGGTTTCAGCGAGTGCATCCCATGAGATCTGCTGGAATAGGAGAGAAACAGGGATCAAACCATGTTTTCTGTCTAAATCAGTCACATTTGACTACATCTAAGCCAAAACCTCAATAATGCACAGTTCTGTGAGGAAAGTGCACTCAAAATGCAAAGAATCAAGTTTACTCACTGAAAACAGGTTTCAGTAAGTGCATCCTGTGAGATCTGCTGGAATATCAGAATCAGAATCAGAATTCCTTTATTTATCCCTGGAGGGAAATTCTTGTTTTTACAGACATTGCACATGCAGTATTCCCGACCAAGAAAGGAGAAAAGTGCAGAGTATAAAAAATAGGATAAACAAGGAAAGGTATTTACAATATGTACAGGCTCTGGCCCTTTCTGTAGACCATGTCCACGTTCTTGCACCAGTCCAGTTTGTGGTCTAAGTACACCCCCAGGTATTTGTACTCCTCCACCACCTCCACAGTGTCCCCTTTGATGTTGATAGGGGTCACTGGAGCCTTAGTCCTCCTCAGGTCCACCACCAGTTCCTTGGTCTTTGTCACATTGAGCTGTAGGTGGTTTTTCCCGCTCCATGTGACAAAGTTGTCCACTACCGTCCTGTACTCTCTCTCATCCCCCCCAGTGATACACCCAACCACTGCAGAGTCATCAGAAAATTTCTGAAGATGGCAGGACTCTGTGCAGTGCGTAAAGTCTGTGGTGTAAATAGTGAAGAGGAAGGGAGAGAGGACAGTCCCCTGTGGAGCCCCGGTGTTGCTGATCACTTCATCTGACAGGCAGCACTTCAGGCGTACGTACTGCGGTCTGCCCGTCAGATAGTCTGCGATCCAGGACACCAGTGGGGCATCCACCTGCATCTCTGTCAGCTTCTCAGCCAGCAGAGCCGGCCTGATGGTGTCAAACGCACTCGAGAAATCGAAGAACGTGATTCTCACAGTGCTTGCCGGCTTGTCCAGGTGAGTGTAGACTCTGTTCAGCAGGTAGATGATGGCATCGTCCACTCCAAGGCGGGGCTGGTAGGCGAACTGAAGGGGGTACTGAAGTGGTTGGACCATGGGCCTGAGCTGTTCCAGGACGAGTCTTTCCAGGGTCTTCATGATGTGTGACGTCAGGGCCACAGGTCTGTAGTCCTTGGGGTCGCTGGGACGCGGCGTCTTCGGGACAGGAACGAGGCATGACGTCTTCCACACCACGGGGACCCTCTGAAGACTCAGACTCAGGTTGAAGACATGATGGAGTACTCCGCTTAGCTGGGGGGCACAGGCTTTCAGGACCCTGGGGCTCACACCATCTGGGCCTGCAGCTTTGCCTGCACAGAGTCTCTGCAGCTGTCTTCTCACCTGGTCAGCTGTGAAGGTCATCGTTGGGGTGATGGGTGGGGGAGGAGTGCATGTTGTACCCAGGTGAGAGTGGTCCACCCAGGCTTCTGGGGAGGAGGTGTGAGCGAGGCCATCCAGATGGAATGTGGGGGGAGGGAGAGAGGCTGGAGTGGCTGGCTGCTGCAACCGTACTGCTGAGGAGTCGTTTGAAGCGTGAATTGGGGTCCCAGTGTCGAATCTGTTAAAAAACTGATTCAGCTCATTCGCCCGTTCCACACTGCTATCAACTCCTCCGCTGTTTGGCCCGTAACCTGTGATGGTCCTCATGCCACACCACACCTCTCTCGTGTTGTTCTGCTGGAGTTTCCACTCCAGCTTCCTCCGGTACCTCTCCTTTGCCTCCCTGATCTTTATTCTCAGGGTGCGCTCTCTGGTAGGACAGTTCACAAACTGAGTGAAAGTGGGGAGTGTTTTGTCCAGGTTAGTATGGTTGAAATCACCCGAGATTGCAATGAATGCACTTGGGTGCTGAGTCTGTATCCGGGTTATTGCAGAGCGAATAGTGTCACATGTCCTGTTGGGGTTTGCAGAGGGGGGAACATAAACAGTCACCATGACAACATGTGAAAACTCCCTGGGCAGGTAATACGGACGTAGTAAAACGGCACACAGTTCCACATCCGGGCTGCAGATGCGCTCCTTTACCGTGATGTGAGCTGGATTACACCACCGGTTGTTAACGAGCACGGCAAGCCCCCCCCCCTTTGTGCTTACCGCTGGTAGGGCAGTCTCTGTCCGTACGGACCGTATGGAAGCCTGTTACCGTCAAATTGTCATCGGGTATGTCCTGGTGCAGCCATGTCTCCGTAAAGCACATCAAACTGCACTCCCGGTATTCCCTCTGACTCTGCGACAGTGCCGTCAGTTCGTCCATCTTATTCCCGAGTGACCTCACATTTCCCATGACGATAGAGGGGAGACACGGCTTAAACTTCCTAGTCATAAGCCTCCGCTGTTTCAAAGCTTCCCTCTTCCTCCGTAACTTTTTATTTCCCCTGCATCCCCTGTGAGTTTTAATACAGCATTCAGCAGGGATTACTCTCGGTGTTTTCCCTGGAGCGGTGGCCGGCTTCAGGTCCATCAGCTGATCCCGAGTGTAAACAAAGTGGGCAGCGAGGAGTTGCATCGCCGCTCCGAAAAGTGTAGTTCAGCGACGAACAAAAACACCAAAAAGACCCACAACTTTCCTGGTGTGTGGTAGATAGAAAACAGTGTAGTCCAGAGTAGAAGAAAGCAAAAGGAGTCGCGAAATAATAATAAAATAGTAGAAAACAGTGAGAAAGATCGGGAGGCAGTCGTGGATCAGCGGTTAGGGTGTCGGACCCGTAACCGGTGGATCGCTGGTTCGATTCCCTGTCCCGGTGTCCATGGCTGAGGTACCCTTGAGCAAGGTACCTAACCCCCACTGCTCCCCGGGTGCTGCACGCGGTCGCCCACTGCCCCGGGTTTGCTGTGTGTGTGTGTGCACGTCACTTGGGTGGGTTAAATGCAGAGAACAAATTTCATTGGAGTGAGTTCCCTCCAATGACAAAATATGTCACTTTAAGAGCGTCTGTAACAGGCTGCAAACGTATCGACGCATGCGCAATATGAGAGAAACAGGGATCAAACCATGTTTTCTGTCTAAATCAGTTACATTTGACTACATCTAAGCCAAAACCTTGATTGTGCACAGTTCTGTGAGGAAAGTGCACTCAAAATACCAAGAATTAAGTTTACTCACTGAAAACAGGTTTCAGCGAGTGCATCCTGTGAGATCTGCTGGAATATGAGAGAAACAGGGATCAAACCATGTTTTCTGTCTAAATCAGTCACATTTGACAACATGTGAGCCAAAACCTTGATTGTGCACAGTTCTGTGAGGAAAGTGCACTCAAAATGCTGAGAATCAAGTTTACTCACTGAAAACAGGTTTCAGCGAGTGCTTCTTCTGAGATCAGCTGGAATAGGAGAGAAACAGGGATCAAACCAGGTTTTCAAATTCACTCACATTTGACTAATACCGTATTTTCACGACTATAAGGCGCATATAAACGTCTTAGATTTTTTTCAAAATGTGCAGCGCGCCCTATCGTCCAGAGCGCCCTATCTGTGTGCGGACGTAGGTGAGAACCATGATTCTGCGGACGTGATAGAGAACATGGGTGCGTGATTTGTGTATAAAAGAACAGGTATGTGCTTTATGCAGAACATTGCTGTCTTAACAACCCTGAAAATGGCAAAGAGACACGCTTACGAAGCTCAGTTTAAGCTGAAGGCTATCAGCTACGCCGAGGAACACGGGAATCGAGCCGCCGCCAGAGAATATAAAATTAACGAATCAATGGTTCGCAAGTGGAGGAAGCTGGAGAACGAGCTGCGACAGGTGAAAAAAACGCAGCTGAGTTTCCGCGGACACAAGGCAAGGTGGCCAGAGCTGGAGGAAAGACTGGAGCAATGGATCGTCGAGCAAAGAGCGGGTGGGAGGAGCGTTTCGACGGTCACCATTCGGCTTAGAGCAGTAAAGTTAGCGGAGGAAATGAAAATTCAACATTTCCACGGAGGTCCGTCTTGGTGCTTCCGGTTCATGAAGCGGTGCCTTTTCTCCATCCGGAGCAGGACGACGGTAGCGCAGCAGCGTCCGGCGGATTATTGTGAGAAGCTGGCGAACTTCCGCTCTTTCTGCAGCAGACACATCGCCGACAAAAACATCCAGCCGAGCCACATCACCAACATGGACGAGGTGCCGCTGACGTTCGACATCCCGGTGAGTCACACGGTGGAAAGGAAGGGAACCAGCACGGTAGCGATACGCACAACGGGGTACGAAAAGGCTTCGTTTACCGTTGTGCTCGGCTGCCATGCCAACGGACAGAAACTGCCGCCGATGGTGATTTTTAAGAGAAAGACTTTGCCTAAAGAGACGTTTCCAGCAGGCGTCATTATTAAGGCAAACGAAAAGGGCTGGATGGACGAGGAAATGATGAAGGATTGGCTGAGGCAGGTGTACGTACGGAGACCGGGTGGTTTTTTCCACACATCACAATCGCTGCTGGTTTGTGATTCCATGCGTGCCCATCTCACCGCCGACGTCAAAAAGCAAGTGAAGCAGATGAACGCTACGCTTGCTGTGATTCCGGGAGGTCTGACGAAGGAACTCCAACCGCTGGACATCGGCGTGAACCGGCCGTTCAAAGTGAGGCTGCGAGCGGCGTGGGAGCGGTGGATGACCGAAGGAGACCACAGTTTCACAAAGACTGGAAGGCAGCGCCGGGCGAGTTACGCCACAGTTTGTGACTGGATTGTAGCTGCTTGGGCTAACGTGTCTGCTGGCACTGTTGTTCGAGCTTTTGCTAAAGCCGGCATCATTTCTGGGGAGCCGCACGGCACGGACTCTGACTCTGACAGTGAGGAACGTGAACCTGCCATGTGTGATTTAGCGCAGCTGTTCAATTCCGACACAGAGGATGAGGACTTCAATGGGTTTGAGTGACTGTTACCGGTAATGTGCTTGTTTTAGTGTTGTAATTAATACTTAAATAAAGCACAACCAAACTCAGTTTTGCTCCCGATCTATTTTTAAATATGCACGTGTGTGTTGTCAGGCGGGCGTACGTAGTATATGAATACACACAGGGGCGGACGTGTACGGTATATAAAACGTGTATATAAAACCCGCGCCCTATCTTCAGGTGCGCCTTATCTCTGTGTTAAATACAATAATTGCACACATAACTGAGACTGCGCCTTTTCGTACGGTGCGCCTTTTCGTCGTGAAAATACGGTACTAAGCCAAAACTTCATTGTTTACAGCCCTCTGAGAAAGGTCCACTCGAAATGGTGAAACCCAGTCAAACTTAAAGATTTCTGAGCAAATAACTTGATTGTGCACAGTTCTGTGAGGAAAATGTACTTAAAATGCTGAAAATCATGTTTACTTACTGAAAACAGGCCATAAAACACTTGCTCTGTGATGAGGTGGAATATCAGAGAAACAGGGATCAAACCATGTTTTCTGTCTAATTCAGTCACATTTGACTACATTTAAGCCAAAACCTCGATTGTGCACAGTTCTGTGAGGAAAGCGCACTCAAAATGCTGAGAATCAAGTTTACTCACTGAAAACAGGTTTCAGCGAGTGCATCCTGTGAGATCTGCTGGAATATGACAGAAACAGGGATCAAACCATGTTTTCTGTCTAAATCAGTCACATTTGACTACATCTAAGCCAAAACCTTGATTGTGCACACTTTTGAGGAAAGTGCACTCAAAATGCTGAGAATCAAGTTTACTCACTGAAAACAGGTTTCAGCGAGTGCATCCTGTGAGATCTGCTGGAATATGAGAGAAACAGGGATCAAACCATGTTTTCTGTCTAAATCAGTCACATTTGACTACATCTAAGCCTAAACCTAAAAAATGCACAGTTCTGTGACGAAAGCGCAGTCAAAATGCTGAGAATCAAGTTTACTCACTGAAAACAGGTTTCAGCGAGTGCTTCTTCCGAGATCAGCTGGAATGGGAGAGAAACAGGGATCAAACCAGGTTTTCAAATTCACTCACATTTGACTAATACTAAGCCAAAAACTTCATTGTTTACAGCCCTCTGAGAAAGGTCCACTCAAAATGGCGAAACCCAGTCAAATTTAATGATTTCTGGGCGGGCTTCCGGTGATGGAGCTGAGCAGACGTGGTTAAGCAAGCTCCTTGGAAATGTGATGGGAATTGTCATTTTTTTAGATGAGTACTACCTCAAAGTTTAATATTTGCATGCTGGGTTAATCTAGTGTGTATTTTTACGCCGGCCACTGGTTATTTAATCGGACGTTTGCACCGTTTCAAACTTTTTCAATCAAGGTCAGCCACGATGCCTACCAAGCAACAAGAGGCTAAACTCTCTGATAACTCTAAGCGGCTAGCTAAAGAAGGTGAACAATCTGCACAGGACAGTCAGTCCAGTGCTCCTCTAAATGTGGCGATTTTCACTGACCAACTGAGTACATTGAAGACTGATCTTTTTGGGAAAATCGAATCTGTGGTTGGATCATTGAGAACAGAAATTTCCTCTGTGCGTGAAGAATTGACCTCTACTACTTGTGCTATCCGAGCTACATTGGACTCTCATGCTAACCGGCTAGTCGAAATTGAGAACACTGCTGTGTTTTGTGGAGATTCTGTACGGGACCGACTGCTGTTGCTGTATCAGAGGGACAGGGCTGTTCTATTTCGCAAAGCCAGGGAGATGGACGACTCATTGCAACATGATGGAAGACGTGTGCATATTTTCCCTGACCTCACGGCCGCTCAGTTCAAGAAACGCGAGGAGTTCACTGCTGTCAAACGCCTGCTGCGTGAGAATCCTGCGGTCAAGGGCTATGGATTTTTCTACCCGGGCCATCTGAGGGTCACTCTACTGAACGGCGAGCAGCACAGATTCGATGATCCAGCCGCGGCTGAACGTTTTATCCAACAACACCCATCGACTCAAGAAAGCCCCGCCGAGCCGGATGACAACGTCGCTTCTAATAATCGTGCTGAAATGGACTAATGACTCTGCTGATGTGACATAATTTGTGAAGGTAGGCTAATGTGGGCCGGGTTTGACAGTAGAGTTTATTTAGATTGAAATGGACATGTTGACTCTTAACCGCGAACTGGCCTGCGTTCTATTTTGGCCGCTTAATATTTCTGTGGCCTACTGTTACTGTCTGCCTAGTGGATCCCTTAACCTTGGGATTTGTTTTAGTACTCCTTCATTGCTATTTGTTTTATTACTATCACATGTTCCTATTGAAGCAAGTAGCTTCTTGAAGTTCTGGAAGATACCAAAATGTTCACACTTGCAGCTTGTTTGGCTAGCTGTACCTGGCTTTTGATTGTGCTTGCATTTTCTATATGCTCTGAGTGTATCATTACTGTGTTTATTCTGTGTGTGTGTGTGTGTGGTTTTCTTTTCTTTTGTCTTTGTTTTTTGTATGGATATTTTTGTCCCACTCCCTCTATATGGTCTCCTATTATACCCCAGCTCATCTGCCCTCTTTTTTTTTTATCTACTCTTTTTTTTCTGCAACATTGACTGACTTGGCATTGGCATTGTATGGCAGCAACTAAATGTTCTACTCAGGGAGGTGAACTCTCTGTTGTGAGCTGGAATGTAAAGGGTTTGAATTCACCAATCAAGTGCAATAAGGTATTAAATCATTTACATAGCTTACATGCAACGGTTGCCTTTCTACAGGAAACCCATTTAGGGGCCTTGGAGCACACCAAGTTAAGACGTAAATGGGTTGGGCAATTATATCACTCTACTTTTTCTACCAGATCAAGGGGGGCAGCTATAATAATTCATAAAGCAGTTCCATTTAAAGCGCTACATACTATTGCGGACCCTAATGGGCGTTTTGTTTTTGTTTCAGGCACTTTATTTAACACGCCAGTGGTTTTTGCCAGTATATATGCTCCCAATTGGGATAATGACAGATTTTTTGAGAAGCTTTTTTCAGCGATTCCTGACCTTCAGTCTCATTATTTAATATTAGGTGGTGACTTTATTTGTTGTTTACATACTTCTCTGGACCGGTCTTCCACTAGAGCTATTTGCGACTCAAAATCAGCTCATGTGATAAAATCATTTATGGAGGAATATGGTGTTAGCGATCCTTGGCGGTTTTTACATCCTCAAACTAAAAAGTTCTCTTTTTTCTCTCCAGTGCATCATTCTTTCTCTCGTATCGACTTTTTTCTTTTGGATGATAGGCTCCTTTCTCACACACGTACAGTGTCGTACAACCCCATTGTAATCTCTGACCATGCTCCAGTATCCTTAGTGCTATCTTTTCCTGAGAAGCCCAACTCCCGCATTCCCTGGCGCTTCAACTCACTCTTGCTTTCAGAAGAGGCATTTGTTAACTTCATATCAGTCCAGATAGATATCTTTGTATCTACTAATATCTCTCCAGGGGTCTCCGCTTCACTTATTTGGGAGACTTTCAAGGCATTTATTAGGGGACAAATTATAGCTTTTTGTGGGTTCCAGGGGAAACAACGTAGAGAACGTCAAGCTCAGCTTCTTGCTGAAATAGCCCAGCTTGATGATGACTATGCTTCTAGCCCAACACCAGAGACATTTAAAAGACTTATTACCTTAAAATCTGAGTTTGATATTTTGGCTATAGAGGGGGCAGAAGCTAAACTATTAAAGTTGAGGCATTCTCTGTATGAGTGTGGGGATAAGCCATCCAAACTGTTGGCATACCAACTGCGACAGGCCTCCACATCCAATTTAATTCATAGAACAGCTACTCCATCTGGCATAGTAACTGATCCTTTAGAAATAAATAAAGCATTTAAAGACTTTTACAGTGCCCTTTATACATCCGAACACAACACTGACCCTCATGCATTGACATCCTTCTTTGAAAAAATTAAAAAAGAAATGCCCACCATTACTTCCAGCCAGAGGGAGACCCTTGATCAACCTCTTCATGGAGATGAAATTATTAAGGCAATCTGTTCTATGCAGTCTGGAAAGTCCCCTGGACCTGACGGACTGCCAATAGAATTTTATAAAAAGTTTTCTACTCAAATTGCACCTCTTCTATTAAACATGTTTGATGAGTCATTATCTTCTGGCACACTGCCCCCCTCTCTTCGACAAGCCACTATATCCTTAATATTAAAGAAGAATAAAGATCCAGACTACTGCTCTTCATACCGCCCCATATCATTATTGAATGCAGATATAAAGATACTTGCTAAAGCCCTGTCTCTTAGATTGGAAGTTGTTCTCCCTTCTATTATACACCCAGACCAAACTGGGTTTATCAAAAACAGACACTCTTTTTTTAATATCCGACGTCTCTTTAATATTATATATGATAACAAAAGCTCTCAGTGTTCTGAGGTAGTTGTCTCTATGGATGCTGAGAAAGCGTTCGATAGAGTAGAGTGGGGCTATCTTTTTACCTGTCTTTCTAGATTTGGGTTTGGGGAGGGCTTTCTTGCATGGGTGCAGCTTCTTTACTCTTCTCCTCTGGCCTCAGTGCGCACAAATAGTAATTTCTCTGACTGCTTTCCACTCCATAGAGGCACTAGACAGGGCTGTCCCCTTTCCCCCCTTCTCTTTGCAGTGGCAATCGAACCATTGGCTATTGCACTCCGCAACCTAACATCTTTTAAAGGTATCGTCCGTTATGGCATACAACAAAAAGTGTCATTATATGCAGATGACCTCCTTTTATATATTTCTAATCCAGTGGAGTCTATGCCACATATTCTTGAGACCTTAACACGCTTTGGGGCTATATCAGGATATAAACTCAATCTCGACAAAAGTGAAGTCTTTCCTGTTAGTCAAACTACAGCTTTGAGCACTCTGTCACAGTTGCCCTTTAGAGTGGTGAAAGATGGCTTTAAATATCTGGGGGTAGCAGTCTCTCCTAAATTCAACAAGCTCTTCAAAGCTAACTTCGAGGCTTTACTTTCACGCGTTAAGGAGGACCTCAATCGCTGGTCATTGCTACCGTTATCATTAGCTGGTAGAATAAACTCAGTAAAAATGAATGTCCTCCCCAAATTTCTTTACCTTTTTCAGTGCATCCCTGTGTTTATCCCTAAGTCTTTCTTTCACTGTTTGGATGTAGCAGTATCACAGTTCATTTGGAATAAAAAGGTCCCAAGGCTACACAAGACAGTCTTACAAAAATCTAAAAATGATGGAGGGATGGCTTTACCTAATTTTCTATTTTATTACTGGGCAGCCAACCTGCAGATAGTGATGTACTGGCTGCGGGCAGATCCAGAGAAATCCCCTGCTTGGTGTTGGTTGGAGGCCTTTTCAAACGCACCTGACACTCTATATGCTCTAGTCACTTGCTCCCCTCTATTAAAAAAGCCTGGAAAGAACTCACTTGTCGCATCCACATTGCGTATCTGGAAACAGTTCTGTAGGCATTTGAGAGTTGAGGCTCCATCTCTCCATATGCCACTTAACTGCAACCCCTTGTTCCCACCCTCTATGGAACATGGTAGCTTTGGGCTGTGGTACCAGAAGGGCCTAACCACAGTAAGAGACTTATTTGTAGATGGTGTGTTTGCTACATTTGAACAGCTAGTTGAGAAGTTTGAGCTTCCTCGTACTCATTTTTTCAAGTATTTACGAGTCCGACACTTTTATAGAAAGATATATACAGATTTTCCTAATATGCCTGCAGATATTTCTATTGATAGGATTTTTAAGTTGCCCCTCCTGATTAAGGGGATGGTATCCACCCTGTATAGAGTTGTACTATCTTTATCCTCGCCTCTGGATCAATCCCTTTTAACCCTCTGGTCCCAGGATCTGGGGATGGATTTGACGATGGCCTGGGGGTCTATTCTTGGCCGCGTTCACTCATCTTCAGTGTGTGCTAGGCATGGGGTAATTCAGTGTAAGCTCCTACACCGTGTATATTGGACTAAGGCTAGGCTGTCCCGTGTTTATCCCAACACTGACCCAATTTGTGATAGGTGCCGTCAGCACCGTGGTACTCTGGTGCATATGTTTTGGACATGTCCCTCTCTATATACATACTGGTGTTCTGTATTTTCCTCTGTCTCTGATGTGCTGGAGATACAATTAGAGTCGTGCTCAGTTGCGGCCTTGTTTGGGGTACTCCCTGACACCGTCAAATTATCAAGGTCTAAATCAGACTTTGCTGCTTTTCTTTTTCTCATAGCTAGGAGATTAATTTTGATTTTTTGGAAGGCTAAACATCCTCCATCACACTCGTTATGGATAAGAGATGTGCTATTTTTTTCAAAGCTTGAAAAGATTAGACACTTGAAGAGGGGTGCTGTGTCGAAATTTGATGAAGTCTGGCAACCCTTTCTTACTTATGTTGACTCCTTGGATCTACAGCCTCCAGAGGTTTTGTAATTCAGTAATTCACCATGGCCAAGGAGCCTGGTGGAGTTGACCATTGACCTAAGACCATACTTCCCCCTTTCTTTTTTTTTTCTTTTTTTTTTTTTTTTTTGTTTTGTCTGCTTGTTTGTATGTGTAGTCTTTCTGATTTGGTGTTGTTGTCTGGTTTTACTTTAGCTCGTTTTATTTGTTTTGTCTCTTACTGTTTTCTTTATTGATTAGCACAGCCTAAGCTAGGATGGGGGGTTGGGCGGGAGGGAGGGGAGGTTGTGGGTGTTATATTGTATAAGACTGACTCGTAAATCTATGATGTATCCTAATGCATATTGCAATTGCTGAATCTATTTGTGCAACGATTTTATAACTGTAAAAAATTTAAATAAACCATGGGAAAAAAAAAAAAAAATTTAATGATTTCTGAGCAAATGACTTCATTGTGTGTGTGTGTGTGCTTCTTCTGAGATCAGCTGGAATGGGAGATAAACAGGGATCAAACCAGGTTTTCAAATTCACTCACATTTGACTAATACTAAGGCAAAACCTGATTGTTCACAGCCCTCTGAGAAAGGTCCACTCAAAATGGAGAAACCCAGTCAAGCTTAAAGATTTCTGAGCAAATAACTTGATTGTGCACAGTTCTGTGAGGAAAATGTACTTAACATGCTGAAAATCATGTTTACTTACTGAAAACAGGCCATAAAACACTTGCTCTGTGATGAGGTGGAATATCAGAGAAACAGGGATCAAACCATGTTTTCTGTCTAATTCAGTCACATTTGACTACATGGAAGCCAAAACCTCAATAATGCACAGTTCTGTGAGGAAAGTGCACTCAAAATGCAAAGAATCAAGTTTACTCACTGAAAACAGGTTTCAGCGAGTGCATCCTGTGAGATCAGCTGGAATATGAGAGAAACAGGGATCAAACCATGTTTTCTGTCTAAATCAGTCACATTTGACTACATCTAAGCCAAAACCTTGATTGTGCACATTTCTGTGAGGAAACTGCACTCAAAATACTAAGAATCAAGTTTACTCACTGAAAACAGGCCATAAAACACTTGCTCTGTGATGAGGTGAAATATGAGAGAAACAGGGATCAAACCATGTTTTCTGTCTAAATCAGTTACATTTGAGCCAAAACCTTGACTGTGCACAGTTCTGTGAGGAAAACGCACTCAAAATGCTGAGAATCAAGTTTACTCACTGAAAACAGGTTTCAGCGAGTGCATCCTGTGAGATCTGCTGGAATATGAGAGAAACAGGGATCAAACCATGTTTTCTGTCTAAATCAGTCACATTTGACTACATCTAAGCCAAAACCTTGATTGTGCACACTTTTGAGGAAAGTGCACTCAAAATGCTAAGAATCAAGTTTACTCACTGAAAACAGGTTTCAGCGAGTGCATCCTGTGAGATCTGCAGGAATATGAGAGAAACAGGGATCAAACCATGCTTTCTGTCTAATTCAGTTACATTTGACTACATGGAAGCCAAAACCTCAATAATGCACAGTTCTGTGAGGAAAGTGCACTAAAATGCTAAGAATCAAGTATACTCACTGAAAACAGGTTTCAGTGAGTGCATCCTGTAAGATCAGCTGGAATATGAGAGAAACAGGGATCAAACCACGTTTTCTGTCTAAATCAGTCACATTTGATTACATTTGAGCCAAAACCTTGATTGTGCACAGTTCTGTGAGGAAAGCGCACTCAAAATGCTGAGAATCAAGTTTACTCACTGAAAACAGGTTTCAGCGAGTGCATCCTGTGAGATCTGCTGGAATATGAGAGAAACAGGGATCAAACCATGTTTTCTGTCTAAATCAGTCACATTTGACTACATCTAAGCCAAAACCTTGATTGTGCATACTTCAGAGGAAAGTGAACTCAAAATGCTAAGAATCAAGTTTACTCACTGAAAACAGGTTTCAGCGAGTGCATCCTGTGAGATCTGCTGGAATATGAGAGAAACAGGGATCAAACCATGTTTTCTGTCTAAATCAGTTAAATTTGACTACATTTGAGCCAAAACCTTGATTGTGCACAGTTCTGTGAGGAAAATGTATTTAAAATGCTGAAAATCATATTTACTTACTGAAAACAGGCCATAACACACTTGCTCTGTGATGAGGTTGAATATCAGAGAAACAGGGATCAAACCATGTTTTCTGTCTAATTCAGTCACATTTGACTACATCTACGCCAAAACCTAAAAAATGCACAGTTCTGTGACGAAAGCGTACTCAAAATGCTGAGAATCAAGTTTACTCACTGAAAACAGGTTTCAGCAAGTGCTTCTTCTGAGATCAGCTGGAATGGGAGATAAACAGGGATCAAACCAGGTTTTCAAATTCACTCACATTTGACTAATACTAAGCCAAAACCTGATTGTTCACAGCCCTCTGAGAAAGGTCCACTCGAAATGGAGAAACCCAGTCAAACTTAAAGATTTCTGAGCAAATAACTTGATTGTGCACAGTTCTGTGAGGAAAATGTACTTAACATGCTGAAAATCATGTTTACTTACTGAAAACAGGCCATAAAACACTTGCTCTGTGATGAGGTGGAATATCAGAGAAACAGGGATCAAACCATGTTTTCTGTCTAATTCAGTCACATTTGACTACATGGAAGCCAAAACCTCAATAATGCACAGTTCTGTGAGGAAAACGCACTCAAAATGCAAAGAATCAAGTTTACTCACTGAAAACAGGTTTCAGCAAGTGCATCCTGTGAGATCTGCTGGAATATGAGAGAAACAGGGATCAAACCCTGTTTTCTGTCTAAATCAGTCACATTTGACTACATCTAAGCCAAAACCTAAAAAATGCACAGTTCTGTGACGAAAGCGTACTCAAAATGCTGAGAATCAAGTTTACTCACTGAAAACAGGTTTCAGCGAGTGCTTCTTCCGAGATCAGCTGGAATGGGAGAGAAACAGGGATCAAACCAGGTTTTCAAATTCACTCACATTTGACTAATACTAAGCCAAAAACTTCATTGTTTACAGCCCTCTGAGAAAGGTCCACTCAAAATGGCGAAACCCAGTCAAATTTAATGATTTCTGAGCAAATGACTTCATTGTGCACAGTTTTGTGAGGAAAATGTACTTAAAATGCTGAAAATCATGTTTACATACTCAAAACAGGCCATAAAACACTTGCTCTGTGATGAGGTGGAATATCAGAGAAACAGGGATCAAACAACATTTTCTGTCTAAATCAGTCACATTTGAATACATTTGAGTCAAAACCTTGATTGTGCACAGTTCTGTGAGGAAAGCGCACTCAAAATGCTGAGAATCAAGTTTACTCACTGAAAACAGGTTTCAGCGAGTGCATCCTGTGAGATCTGCTGGAATATGAGAGAAACAGGGATCAAACCATGTTTTCTGTCTAAATCAGTCACATTTGACTACATCTAAGCCAAAACCTTGATTGTGCACACTTTTGAGGAAAGTGCACTCAAAATGCTAAGTATCAAGTTTACTCACTGAAAACAGGTTTCAGCGAGTGCATCCTGTGAGATCTGCTGGAATATGAGAGAAACAGGGATCAAACCATGTTTTCTGTCTAAATCAGTCACATTTGACAACATCTAAGCCAAAACCTCGATTGTGTACAGTTCTGTGAGCAAAGTGCACTCAAAATGCTGAGAATCAAGTTTACTCACTGAAAACAGGTTTCAGCGAGTGCATCCTGTGAGATCTGCAGGAATATGAGAGAAACAGGGATCAAACCATGTTTTCTGTCTAAATCAGTCACATTTGACTACATCTAAGCCAAAACCTTGATTGTGCACAGTTCTGTGACGAAAAAGCACTCAAAATGCTGAGAATCAAGTTTACTCACTGAAAACAGGTTTCAGGGAGTGCTTCTTCCGAGATCAGCTGGAATGGGAGAGAAACAGGGATCAAACGGTGTTTTCAAATTCACTCACATTTGACTAATACTAAGCCAAAAACTTCATTGTTTACAGCCCTCTGAGAAAGGTCCACTCAAAATGGCGAAACCCAGTCAAATTTAATGATTTCTGAGCAAATGACTTCATTGTGCACAGTTTTGTGAGGAAAATGTACTTAAAATGCTGAAAATCATGTTTACATACTCAAAACAGGCCATAAAACACTTGCTCTGTGATGAGGTGGAATATCAGAGAAACAGGGATCAAACCAGGTTTTCTGTCCAAATCAGTCACATTTGACTACATCTAAGCCAAAACCTTGATTGTGCACACTTTTGAGGAAAGCGCACTCAAAATGCTGAGAATCAAGGTTACTCACTCAAAACAGGTTTCAGCGAGTGCATCCTGTGAGATCAGCTGGAATATGAGAGAAACAGGGATCAAACCATGTTTTCTGTCTAAATCAGTCACATTTGACTACATCTAAGCCTAAACCTAAAAAATGCACAGTTCTGTGACGAAAGCGCAGTCAGAATGCTGAGAATCAAGTTTACTCACTGAAAACAGTTTTCAGCCAGTGCTTCCTCTGAGATCAGCTGGAATGGGAGAGAAACAGGGATCAAACCAGGTTTTCAAATTCACTCACATTTGACTAATACTAAGCCAAAACCTGATTGTTCACAGCCCTCTGAGAAAGGTCCACTCGAAATGGTGAAACCCAGTCAAACTTAAAGATTTCTGAGCAAATAACTTGATTGTGCACAGTTCTGTGAGGAAAATGTACTTAACATGCAGAAAATCATGTTTACTTACTGAAAACAGGCCATAAAACACTTGCTCTGTGATGAGGTGGAATATCAGAGAAACAGGGATCAAACCATGTTTTCTGTCTAATTCAGTTACATTTGACTACATGGAAGCCAAAACCTCAATAATGCACAGTTCTGTGAGGAAAGCGCACTCAAAATGCAAAGATTCAAGTTTACTCACTGAAAACAGGTTTCAGCGAGTGCATCCTGTGAGATCTGCTGGAATATGAGAGAAACAGGGATCAAACCATGTTTTCTGTCTAAATCAGTCACATTTGACTACATCTAAGCCAAAACCTTGATTGTGCACACTTTTGAGGAAAGTGAACTCAAAATGCAAAGAATCAAGTTTACTCACTGAAAACAGGTTTCAGCGAGTGCATCCTGTGAGATCCGCAGAAATATGAGAGAAACAGGGATCAAACCATGTTTTCTGTCTAATTCAGTTACATTTGACTACATGGAAGCCAAAACCTCAATAATGCACAGTTCTGTGAGGAAAGCGCACTCAAAATGCAAAGAATCAAGTTTACTCACTGAAAACAGGTTTCAGCGAGTGCATCCTGTGAGATCAGCTGGAATATGAGAGAAACAGGGATCAAACCATGTTTTCTGTCTAAATCAGTCACATTTGACTACATCTAAGCCAAAACCTTGATTGTGCACAGTTCTGTGAGGAAAGCGCACTCAAAATGCCGACACTGAAGTTAACTCACTGAACAAACAAAGTGAAGTACTTGCTCTATGATTAAGCTGGAAATACAAAGAAACACAGATCAAACCATGTTTTCTGTCTAATTCAGTCATATTTGAATAACTGTCAAAAACCTGATGGTGCACAGTTCTGTGAGATAACTCCACTCAAAATGCTGAAACTCATTTTTACTCACTCAAAACAGGTTTTAAGATGCTTCTCGTCAGATAAGCTGCAACTTGAGAGAAACAGAGGTCAAACCATGTTCTCTGTTTACGTCAGTGACATTTGAAAACATCTAAGCCAAAAACATGATTGTGCACAGATCTGTGAAAAAACTGCATTCAAAATGCTGAAACTCAAGTTAGCTCACTGAACAAACAAGATGAAGTATTTCCTCTGTGATCAAGCTGGAAACTAAGAGAAACAGCGGTCGAACCATGTTTTCTGTCTAATTCAGAGACATTTGACAACATCTAAGCCATAAACTTGATTGTGTATTGTTCTGTGAAGAAACTGCCTTTAAAATGCTGAAACTCATCTTTATTTACTCAAAACAGGCCAGGAAGTACTTGCTGCGTGATGAGGTAGAGTTTGAGGGAAACAGAAGTGAAAACCATGGTTTCTTTCTAATTCAGTCACATTTGACTACGTCTAAGCCAGCACGTTCATTGGGCACAGATCTTTCAGACAACTGTACTTAAAATGCCGAATCTCATGTTAACTCATTGAAAACAGGTCATACAGTACTTCTTCCGTCATCAGATGGAACTTGAGAGAATAAGGGGTCAAACCATGTTGTCTGTCTAATTCAGCCACATTCGACTAATAGTCAAAAACTTGATTGTCCACCGTTCTGTGAAGAAACTGTATTCAAAACGCTGAAACTGAAGTTAACTCACTGAAAAATATCATGTATTTGCTCTGTGATCAAGCTGAAAACTAAACAGGGGTCGAACCATGTTTTCTGTCTAATTCAGTCACATTTGAATAACAGTCAAAAACTTGATGGTGTACAGGTCTGTGAGAAAATTGCAAAAAAACTCACTGTTACTGAAATTAACTCACTGAAAACAGGCCATGAAGTGCTTGCTGTGTGATGACGTTTGATGAGTTGGAGGGAAACAGAAGTCAAAACCATGGTTTCTGTCTAATTCAGTCACATTTGACGAATATTAAGCCAAAAACCTGATTGTGCACAATCAGGTGATACCACTGCACTCAACTGAAACTGAAATTTGCTCACTGAAAAGAGGTTTTAAAATGCTTCTTGTGAGATTAGCTGGAATGTGAGAGAAACAGAGGTCAAACCATGTTTTCTAGACAGATGATGAGTTTCAGCATTTTAAGTACACTTTTTCACACAGAACTGTGTCAAGTTTTAGGCTTAGTCAAATGTGACTTAAATAGACACAAAACATGGTTTGACTTCTTTCTCTTAAGCTAAGTTTAAACAAAATGTGATTGCTATATTGTTGAATTACAATTATTAGTAAGCAGGTTATTATAACGTTGAAGCTAGTAAAGGTGTAAAAAAGTAAAGGTTACTTACAATACAGCCCACTTGCGGTTAGCACGTGAATTTCAGACCATGAATCATTTTATCCTTCACTTCTCAAAATGTTGCGTCCTCATTCATGCATATATCCATCCATCCATCCATCCATCCTCACCTCTTGTCGGTCGTGGTAGCTGAAAGCTAAGCAGGGAATTCAAAGATCCTTTTATCTCCTAACATTTTCCTCCTCCTCTGACTTGAACGTACTAGACATTAAAAAAAAGTTGGCAGAGGTTTGTTTAAAAATATTGCAGGCTGGCAGCTACATCAAAGAGTGTCGTAAGTTTTTATTCAATAGCATGTTGCTTTGAAATAGCAGCTGCAACAAGTTCGACTGAGTGCATTGGGCATGATCAGAGGACTGTCCCACTGCATGGGAACAGTGCGGAATAGCCTAAAACGTCAAGTTTTGAAGATAAATTTTCTTCTTTTTAACAAGGAGCTGAGAAACTGCAGAGAATATGGGAGAAGGAACGAGATGAAGAGAAAGCAAACCAAAGGTATGTATAGACTAATTATGCCATAAATATTGTCAAGACAAACTTTCTATTCATGCATAGCTATCTAGCTAACGGTGCCGTCTTTTTCCCTGGCCATTCCATACCGCCTTTATCCAAGTCATCCCGTTTCCCCACTGATGTGATGATTGTTATGCCTCATGTTATGGGCAAAAAACTTTCCATTGCGAGCGTTGCTTCAGTCCCGTTCACAGTATTAGTAGTAGTAGTGGCGAGGCTCTCCTACGTATTTGACCATGAGATGGAGAAAGTCGCTGCTGATGAATCTGCGATCTTGAGAAATTGTTATCAGTTTACCGCTCTCTTTCATGATGAATTTAAATGAGTAATGAATGTAATATAACTTTTGGTATCGGACAAACCAGGTTTAGTTAAAAAAATAACTATGTGGTATTGTTTCTTGTGATTCGAATAAATGTCCGTTCAGACACTTCAAAAGACTGTGTACGGCCGCTGGTATACGCGATCACATTCTTTCGGTCACTACACAAGATAGGAAGAGGAAATGCAGATACAAGTACAGTATTTCTGTAAATGCTGACACAAAACATGGTTTGATTTCTTTTTCTCTCAGGCTAAGTTTGAACAATATATGATTGCTATATTGTTGAATTACAGTTATTATAAAGCAGGTTATTATAATGTTGAAGCTAGTAAAGGTGTAGTTACTTACAATATAGCCCACTTGCGGTTAGCACGTGAATTTCACACCAGGAATGATCTTATTCTCAGTACTCAAAAGATTACTTCCACATTTTTGCATTTATTCATCCATCGATCCTCATCTCTTGTCGGGCGTTGTGGCAGAAAGCAAAGCAGGGAATTCAAAGATGCTTTTACCTTATAACGTTTTCCTACTCCTCCGAGTTGAACTTGCTAGACATAATAAAAGAAGTTGGCAGAGGTTTGTTTATAAATATTGCGAGCCTGGTAGCGAAATCAAAGAGTGTCGCAAGTTTTTATTCAGTAGCATGTTGCTTTGAAATAGCAGCTGCAACGGCCAGAAGTAATAAAGTTCGATTGATGTGCATGATCAGAGGGCTGTCCCACAGTATGGGAATACAGGTGGAGAATAGCCTAACACGTCAAGTTTGAAGCTATCTTTTCTTCTTTTTAACAAGGAGCTGAGAAACTGCAGAGACAGCGGAAGACGGAACGAGATGAAAAGAAAGCTAACCAGAGGTATGTGTAGCCTAATTATGCCATAAATATTGTCAAGACAAACTTTCTATTCATGCATAGCTATCTAGCTAACGGTGCCGTCTTTTTCCCTGGCCATTCCATAACGCCTCCATCCAAGTCATCCCGTTTCCCCACGGTCATGATTGTTATACGATAAGTTTAATAGTCGAAAATATGGGGTCGGTTAAACTTTCCATAGCGAGCGTTGCTTCAGTTCCGTTCACAGTATGAAGAGTTAGGCTCTCCTACATATTTCACTATGAGATGGAGGAAGCCGCTGCTGATGAATCTGCGATCATGAGAATTTGTTATTATCAGTTTACCTCTCTCTTTCGTGATGAATTAAAATGAGTAATTGATGTAATATAAGTTTTGGTGTAGGGCAAACCAGGTTTAGTTAAAAAAAAACTATGTGATATTGTTTCATGTGATTCGAATAAATGTCCAGTCAGACACTTCAAAAGACTGTGTGCGGCCGCTTGTATACGCGGTCGCATTCTTTCGGTGGCTACAGTAGATAGGAAGAGGAAATGCAAATACGAGGACCTGAAATTTTTAAGTACAGCATTTTTGTAAATGCTAACACAAAACATGGTTTGACTTCTTTTCTCTCAGGCTAAGTTTGAACAATATATGATTGCTATATTGTTGAATTACAGTTATTATTAAGCAGGTTATTATAATGTTGAAGCTAGTAAAGGTGTAGTTACTCACAATATAGCCCACTTGCGGTTAGCACGTGAATTTCACACCAAGAATCTTATTCTCAGTTCTGAAAAGATTACGTCCTCATTTGCATTTATTCATCCAACCATCCTCACCTCTTGTCGGGCGTTGTGGCAGAAAGATCCTCTTATCTCATAACGTTTTCCTCCTCCTCCGAGTTGAACGTGCTAGACATAATAAAAGAAGTTGGCAGAGGTTTGTTTATAAATATTGCGAGCCTGGTAGTGAAATCAAAGAGTGTCGCAAGTTTTTATTCAATAGCGTGTTGCTTTGAAATAGCAGCTGCAACGGCCAGAAGGGATAAAGTTCGACTGAGTGCAATGGGCATGATCAGAGGGCTTCCCATTGGGACAGTATGGGAATACAGGTGCAGAATAGCCTACAAAGTTTTGAAGCTATCTTTTCTTCTTTTTAACAAGGAGCTGAGAAACTGCAGAGACAGCGGAAGAAGGAACGAGATGAAGAGAAAGCTAACCAGAGGTATGTGTAGCCTAATTATGCCATAAATATTGTCAAGACAAACTTTCTATTCATGCATAGCTATCTAGCTAACGGTGCCGTCTTTTTCCCTGGCCATTCCATAACGCCTTCATCCAAGTCATCCCGTTTACCCACTGATGTGATGATTGTTATGCCTCATGTTATGGAGTCGATTAAACTTTCCATAGCGAGCATTGCTTCAGTCCCGTTGAGAGGATTAGTAGTAGTAGTAGCAGCGAGGTTCTCCTACATATTTTACCATGAGATGCAGGAAGTCGCTGCTGATGAATCTGCATCCTCTTGTGAACTTGTTATTATCAGTTTACCTCTCTCTTTCGTGATTAATTAAAATGAGTAATGAATGTAATACAACTTTTGGTATAGTTAAAAAAAAAAATAACCATGTGACATTATTTAATGTGATTCACATAAATGTCCAGTCAGACACTTCAACTATGTATGGCCGCTTGTATACGCGATCGCATTCTTTCAGTCACTACAGAAGATAGGAAGAGGAAATGCAAAGTGCAGCGTTTCTGTAAATGTACAGTTGCTCTGTTTTACAGCTGCAATGAAATTAAACACACAAACCAATTAATGCTGCCCCTACCATAAAAACACTACTGCTGATAATGAATGAATATCAGTGAACTCAGCATAGTAATCACTGTATATTGTGCATGAATATTTCTAAAAAAAATGGTCTAAATATAGTTACCACTGTCTGACTAAAGGTGGATTTGTTTTTAACTGAAGAGGGCGACATCAAAGAGTGTCTCAAGCTTGTCAGCGGGCTGCTTTCAACTGCAGCTGCAGCAGCATACAAAGGGGAAATAGGTGTAGGAGAGCAATGGGCATGAGCAGAGCATGTTCCCAAAGCAGGGTAAAACAGGTGCAGAAAGCCTAAAAAGTCAAGTTTGGAAAGATATAAAGATATCTTTTCTTCTTTTTTATTAATTATAAGGAGCTGTGGAGAAGTTGCTGTGAAAGCCAAAGAAGGAACTGGATGAACACAAAGCAGACGTGAGGTATGCATAATTATGTCATTATTATTGTCGAGACAAGCTAGCTATTTAAGCATTGCTTGCATCTAGCTAACCGGCCTATCTTTCTCCTTGGCCATTTCACGTTGCCTTCATCAAAGTCATCCCATTTCCCCACTGATGTCTGCCTCAGACCAAGTCATGATTGTTATGCATCAAGTTTAATCATCTAATATATGGGGTCGATTAAACTTTCCATCATGAATGTTGCTTCAGTTGCATTCACAGTATGAACAGGTAGGTTCAATTAAGTAAGTTAGCAAGAAAGCAGCTTTTGATGAATCTGCAATGTGGTAATAACATGTTATTATTATTATTATTAGAACATAAACTATTGAATATTAAAAAAAGCATTTTAAATGCCCAGCCAGGTGCTTCAAAAGTGTGAAACTGATGGGCATTCATGTTTTTGATAATGTCGGTGAGACTGACCATGAATTGAGTAATTGAATGTAGAACAAAAGGAATCCAGTAAACAAAAGATAAGATCAGCCTTTATAAGTCCCGCTTTGGGGAAATTGAAATTGCCACAGCAGCACAAGCACAGCAAAATAAAGGTGCAGGGAGGTCGAGTAAAAAGACATACAAAGTAACAAAATACCGGGATACCCTTTTGAATGAAACTATTAAAAGCACACAATATACCCTGATATATACACAAAATATCACAATTTGTAAGTAGTTAGCAGGAAAAAGAAATTACTGTACTGCACTAGAAGATGGGGGATTATTACGCAGTGGTTTTGCAGCCTGGCACTGCACAGCCAAGTGACTCAACTGAAAAAATAAACAAAATTACTTTTAGAAATGCACTGATTTATGTTAACATTAAATACTTTATGGTTTCATGGGTTTTTAAAGGCTGCGGATTATTTGGTCACTTTGACATTATCTCAGTGAGATATTATTACCTGTGTCAATGTAATTCACTTCAAAACATATTTAGCAATGTCTTTCATGTTTAGAAATGCTCTGATTTATGTACATATAAAGTATGTGAAGGTTTTCCTTCTGTTTACTGTAATATTAATACGGGAAACAGTACTTTTCAACTTAGACCTCATCTTACAAAATAATTTTGGAAGTACTTAATGGTTTGATGTGTTTATTGTGAAGTTTCGCAGCTACACACTCTACTTGTTCATTTTGGCCATATCTCAGCGAGAGAACGCTGTTTTTGTAAATCTGACTGCAGTTCACTTCTAAACAAGTTTACAGACTGCTTTCTTCATCAGACATATGCAGGATTGAGAAAATAGCAAGTTCTTAATGGTTTGATGTGTTTATTGTGAAGTTTAGCAGCTACACACAATACTTGTTCATTTTGGCCTTATCTCAGCGAGAGAAGGCTGTTTTTGTAAATCTGACTGCAGTTCACTTCTAAACAAGTTTACAGACTGCTTTCTTCATCAGACATATGCAGGATTGAGAAAATAGCAAGTTCTTAATGGTTTGATGTGTTTATTGTGAAGTTTAGCAGCTACACACACTACTTTGGCCTTATCTCAGCGAGAGAACGCTGTTTTTGTAAATCTGACTGCAGTTCACTTCTAAACAAGTTTACAGACTGCTTTCTTCATCAGACATATGCAGGATTGAGAAAATAGCAAGTTCTTAATGGTTTGATGTGTTTATTGTGAAGTTTAGCAGCTACACACACTACTTGTTCATTTTGGCCTTATCTCAGCGAGAGAATGCTGTTTTTGTAAATCTGACTGCAGTTCAAATGGAAGCAAGTTTACAGACTGCTTTCTTCATCAGACATATGCAGGATTGAGAAAATAGCAAGTTCTTAATGGTTTGATGTGTTTATTGTGAAGTTTAGCAGCTACACACACTACTTGTTGATTTTGGCCTTATCTCAGCGAGAGAACGCTGTTTTTGTAAATCTGACTGTAGTTCAAATCAAGTTTACAGACTGCCTTCTTCATCAGACATATGCAGAATTGAGAAAATAGCAAGTTCTTCTTGTTCATGTGTTAAAATGTCGTTGACTGTTATAGAAGGTTCAAGTTATGGGTGATGATGAAGTAAGAGACTTCAAAGCCATCTGTGAAAATGTCTTTGACTGTCATAGAAATTCAAACTCATTGGTAATGGTGATGTCAGAGACTTCAAAGCAATCTGTTAAAATGGCTTCAGATGTCAAGAACGTCCAAGTTATGAGTGACTATTAAGTAAGAGTCTTCAGAGCCATCTGTTAAAATGTCGTTGACTGTTATAGAACGTTCAAGTTATGGGTGATGATGAAGTCAGAGACTTCAAAGCCACGTGTGAAAATGTATTTGACTGTTATACAACAGTCAACAACATTTTCACAGATGGCTTTGATGTGTTTGAGATAATCATCACAAGTCCCACTGAACTTAAACAACAGTCAACAACATTTTCACAGATGGCTTTGAAGTGTCTGAGATCATGATCACAAGAACAATTGAAATAAAAGAACAAAGACATTTTCACAGATGGCTTTGAAGTCTCTGACATCATCATCACAAAAACATTCAAGTTAAACAACAGTCAAATGCATTTTCGCACATGGCTTTGAAGTCTCTGACATCATGGACACGGATAACTTTGACGTTTTATGACGACGACTTTTTCACAGATGGAACTGAAGTTTCTGACTATGAAGTAGCTCATAACGTGGACGGTCTAGACATGCAACGACATTTTCACAGACGCTTTTGAAGTGTCTGACTTCATAGTCATGTATAACTTAGACAGTCTTTAATAGTCAAAGACATTTTCACAGATGGCTTTGAAGTGTCTGACATCATCATCACAAGTACCATTGAAGTTCAAGTACAGTCAACAACATTTTCACAGATTGCTTGTAAATCTGACTGCAGTTCACTTCTAAACAAGTTTACAGACTGCTTTCTTCATCAGACATATGCAGGATTGAGAAAATAGCAAGTTCTTAATGCTTTGATGTGTTTATTGTGAAGTTTAGCAGCTACACACACTACTTGTTCATTTTGGTCTTATCTCAGCGAGAGAAGGCTGTTTTTGTAAATCTGACTGCATTTAACTTCTAAACAAGTTTACAGACTGCTTTCTTCATCAGACATATGCAGGATTGAGAAAATAGCAAGTTCTTATTGCTTTGATGTGTTTATTGTGAAGTTTAGCAGCTACACACACTACTTGTTCATTTTGGCCTTATCTCAGCGAGAGAACGCTGTTTTTTTAAATCTGACTGCAGTTCACTTCTAAACAAGTTTACAGACTGATTTCTTCATCAGACATATGCAGGATTGAGAAAATAGAAAGTTCTTAATGGTTTGATGTGTTTATTGTGAAGTTTAGCAGCTACACACACTACTTGTTCATTTTGGCCTTATCTCAGCGAGACAACGCTGTTTTTGTAAATCTGACTGCAGTTCACTTCTAAACAAGTTTACAGACTGCTTTCTTCATCAGACATATGCAGGATTGAGAAAATAGCAAGTTCTTAATGGTTTGATGTGTTTATTGTGAAGTTTAGCAGCTACACACACTACTTGTTCATTTTGGCCTTATCTCAGCGAGAGAATGCTGTTTTTGTAAATCTGACTGCAGTTCAAATGGAAGCAAGTTTACAGACTGCTTTCTTCATCAGACATATGCAGGATTGAGAAAATAGCAAGTTCTTAATGGTTTGATGTGTTTATTGTGAAGTTTAGCAGCTACACACACTACTTGTTGATTTTGGCCTTATCTCAGCGAGAGAACGCTGTTTTTGTAAATCTGACTGTAGTTCAAATCAAGTTTACAGACTGCCTTCTTCATCAGACATATGCAGAATTGAGAAAATAGCAAGTTCTTCTTGTTCATGTGTTAAAATGTCGTTGACTGTTATAGAAGGTTCAAGTTATGGGTGATGATGAAGTAAGAGACTTCAAAGCCATCTGTGAAAATGTCTTTGACTGTCATAGAAATTCAAACTTATTGGTAATGGTGATGTCAGAGACTTCAAAGCAATCTGTTAAAATGGCTTCAGATGTCAAGAACGTCCAAGTTATGAGTGACTATTAAGTAAGAGTCTTCAGAGCCATCTGTTAAAATGTCGTTGACTGTTATAGAACGTTCAAGTTATGGGTGATGATGAAGTCAGAGACTTCAAAGCCACGTGTGAAAATGTATTTGACTGTTATACAACAGTCAACAACATTTTCACAGATGGCTTTGATGTGTTTGAGATCATCATCACAAGTCCCACTGAACTTAAACAACAGTCAACAACATTTTCACAGATGGCTTTGAAGTGTCTGAGATCATGATCACAAGAACAATTGAAATAAAAGAACAAAGACATTTTCACAGATGGCTTTGAAGTCTCTGACATCATCATCACAAAAACATTCAAGTTAAACAACAGTCAAATGCATTTTCGCACATGGCTTTGAAGTCTCTGACATCATGGACACGGATAACTTTGACGTTTTATGACAACGACTTTTTCACAGATGGAACTGAAGTTTCTGACTATGAAGTAGCTCATAACGTGGACGGTCTAGACATGCAACGACATTTTCACAGACGCTTTTGAAGTGTCTGACTTCATAGTCATGTATAACTTAGACAGTCTTTAATAGTCAAAGACATTTTCACAGATGGCTTTGAAGTGTCTGACATCATCATCACAAGTACCATTGAAGTTCAAGTACAGTCAACAACATTTTCACAGATTGCTTGTAAATCTGACTGCAGTTCACTTCTAAACAAGTTTACAGACTGCTTTCTTCATCAGACATATGCAGGATTGAGAAAATAGCAAGTTCTTAATGGTTTGATGTGTTTATTGTGAAGTTTAGCAGCTACACACACTACTTGTTCATTTTGGCCTTATCTCAGCGAGAGAACGCTGTTTTTGTAAATCTGACTGTAGTTCAAATGGAAACAAGTTTACAGACTGCTTTCTTCATCAGACATATGCAGGATTGAGAAAATAGCAAGTTCTTATTGCTTTGATGTGTTTATTGTGAAGTTTAGCAGCTACACACACTACTTGTTCATTTTGGCCTTATCTCAGCGAGAGAACGCTGTTTTTTTAAAATCTGACTGCAGTTCACTTCTAAACAAGTTTACAGACTGATTTCTTCATCAGACATATGCAGGATTGAGAAAATAGCAAGTTCTTAATGGTTTGATGTGTTTATTGTGAAGTTTAGCAGCTACACACACTACTTGTTCATTTTGGCCTTATCTCAGCGAGAGAACGCTGTTTTTGTAAATCTGACTGCAGTTCACTTCTAAACAAGTTTACAGACTGCTTTCTTCATCAGACATATGCAGGATTGACAAAATAGCAAGTTCTTAATGGTTTGATGTGTTTATTGTGAAGTTTAGCAGCTACACACACTCCTTGTTCATTTTGGCCTTATCTCAGCGAGAGAACGCTGTTTTTGTAAATCTGACTGTAGTTCAAATGGAAACAAGTTTACAGACTGCTTTCTTCATCAGACATATGCAGGATTGAGAAAATAGCAAGTTCTTAATGCTTTGATGTGTTTATTGTGAAGTTTAGCAGCTACACACACTACTTGTTCATTTTGGCCTTATCTCAGCGAGAGAACGCTGTTTTTTTTAAATCTGACTGCAGTTCACTTCTAAACAAGTTTACAGACTGCTTTCTTCATCAGACATATGCAGGATTGAGAAAATAGCAAGTTCTTAATGGTTTGATGTGTTTATTGTGAAGTTTAGCAGCTACACACACTACTTGTTGATTTTGGCCTTATCTCAGCGAGAGAACGCTGTTTTTGTAAATCTGACTGTAGTTCAAATCAAGTTTACAGACTGCCTTCTTCATCAGACATATGCAGAATTGAGAAAATAGCAAGTTCTTCTTGTTCATGTGTTAAAATGTCGTTGACTGTTATAGAAGGTTCAAGTTATGGGTGATGATGAAGTAAGAGACTTCAAAGCCATCTGTGAAAATGTCTTTGACTGTCATAGAAATTCAAACTCATTGGTAATGGTGATGTCAGAGACTTCAAAGCAATCTGTTAAAATGGCTTCAGATGTCAAGAACGTCCAAGTTATGAGTGACTATTAAGTAAGAGTCTTCAGAGCCATCTGTTAAAATGTCGTTGACTGTTATAGAACGTTCAAGTTATGGGTGATGATGAAGTCAGAGACTTCAAAGCCACGTGTGAAAATGTATTTGACTGTTATACAACAGTCAACAACATTTTCACAGATGGCTTTGATGTGTTTGAGATCATCATCACAAGTCCCACTGAACTTAAACAACAGTCAACAACATTTTCACAGATGGCTTTGAAGTGTCTGAGATCATGATCACAAGAACAATTGAAATAAAAGAACAAAGACATTTTCACAGATGGCTTTGAAGTCTCTGACATCATCATCACAAAAACATTCAAGTTAAACAACAGTCAAATGCATTTTCGCACATGGCTTTGAAGTCTCTGACATCATGGACACGGATAACTTTGACGTTTTATGACGACGACTTTTTCACAGATGGAACTGAAGTTTCTGACTATGAAGTAGCTCATAACGTGGACGGTCTAGACATGCAACGACATTTTCACAGACGCTTTTGAAGTGTCTGACTTCATAGTCATGTATAACTTAGACAGTCTTTAATAGTCAAAGACATTTTCACAGATGGCTTTGAAGTGTCTGACATCATCATCACAAGTACCATTGAAGTTCAAGTACAGTCAACAACATTTTCACAGATTGCTTGTAAATCTGACTGCAGTTCACTTCTAAACAAGTTTACAGACTGCTTTCTTCATCAGACATATGCAGGATTGAGAAAATAGCAAGTTCTTAATGCTTTGATGTGTTTATTGTGAAGTTTAGCAGCTACACACACTACTTGTTCATTTTGGTCTTATCTCAGCGAGAGAAGGCTGTTTTTGTAAATCTGACTGCATTTAACTTCTAAACAAGTTTACAGACTGCTTTCTTCATCAGACATATGCAGGATTGAGAAAATAGCAAGTTCTTAATGGTTTGATGTGTTTATTGTGAAGTTTAGCAGCTACACACACTACTTGTTCATTTTGGCCTTATCTCAGCGAGAGAACGCTGTTTTTGTAAATCTGACTGTAGTTCAAATGGAAACAAGTTTACAGACTGCTTTCTTCATCAGACATATGCAGGATTGAGAAAATAGCAAGTTCTTAATGCTTTGATGTGTTTATTGTGAAGTTTAGCAGCTACACACACTACTTGTTCATTTTGGCCTTATCTCAGCGAGAGAACGCTGTTTTTGTAAATCTGACTGCAGTTCACTTCTAAACAAGTTTACAGACTGCTTTCTTCATCAGACATATGCAGGATTGAGAAAATAGCAAGTTCTTCATGGTTTGATGTGTTTATTGTGAAGTTTAGCAGCTACACACACTACTTGTTCATTTTGGCCTTATCTCAGCGAGAGAACGCTGTTTTTGTAAATCTGACTGCAGTTCACTTCTAAACAAGTTTACAGACTGCTTTCTTCATCAGACATATGCAGGATTGAGAAAATAGCAAGTTCTTATTGCTTTGATGTGTTTATTGTGAAGTTTAGCAGCTACACACACTACTTGTTCATTTTGGCCTTATCTCAGCGAGAGAACGCTGTTTTTGTAAACCTGACTGTAGTTCACTTCTAAACAAGTTTACAGACTGCTTTCTTCATCAGACATATGCAGGATTGAGAAAATAGCAAGTTCTTCTTGTTCATGTGTTAAAATGTCGTTGACTGTTATAGAAAGTTCAAGTTATGGGTGATGATGAAGTAAGAGACTTCAAAGCCATCTGTGAAAATGTCTTTGACTGTCATAGAAATTCAAACTCATTGGTAATGGTGATGTCAGAGACTTCAAAGCAATCTGTGAAAATGGCTTCAGATGTCAAGAACGTCCAAGTTATGAGTGACTATTAAGTAAGAGACTTCAGAGCCATCTGTTAAAATGTCGTTGACTGTTATAGAACGTTCAAGTTATGGGTGATGATGAAGTCAGAGACTTCAAAGCCACGTGTGAAAATGTATTTGACTGTTATACAACAGTCAACAACATTTTCACAGATGGCTTTGATGTGTTTGAGATCATCATCACAAGTCCCACTGAACTTAAACAACAGTCAACAACATTTTCACAGATGGCTTTGAAGTGTCTGAGATCATGATCACAAGAACAATTGAAGTAAAAGAACAAAGACATTTTCACAGATCGCTTTGAAGTCTCTGACATCATCATCACAAAAACATTCAAGTTAAACAACAGTCAAATGCATTTTCGCACATGGCTTTGAAGTCTCTGACATCATGGACACGGATAACTTTGACGTTTTATGATGACGACTTTTTCACAGATGGAACTGAAGTTTCTGACTATGAAGTAGCTCATAACGTGGACGGTCTAGACATCCAACGACATTTTCACAGACACTTTTGAAGTGTCTGACTTCATAGTCATGTATAACTTGGACAGTCTTTAATAGTCAAAGACATTTTCACAGATGGCTTTGAAGTGTCTGACATCATCATCACGAGTACCATTGAAGTTCAAGTACAGTCAACAACATTTTCACAGATTGCTTGTAAATCTGACTGCAGTTCACTTCTAAACAAGTTTACAGACTGCTTTCTTCATCAGACATATGCAGGATTGAGAAAATAGCAAGTTCTTAACGGTTTGATGTGTTTATTGTGAAGTTTAGCAGCTACACACACTACTTGTTCATTTTGGCCTTATCTCAGCGAGAGAACGCTGTTTTTGTAAATCTGACTGTAGTTCAAAGGGAAACATGTTTGCAAAGTACTTTCTTCATCAGACATATGCAGGATTGAGAAAATAGCAAGTTCTTAATGCTTTGATGTGTTTATTGTGAAGTTTAGCAGCTACACACACTACTTGTTCATTTTGGTCTTATTAAAGTTAAAGATTAAAGTGACATATTTTGTCATTGGAGGGAACTCACTCCAACGAAATTTGTTCTCTGCATTTAACCCACCCAAGTGACGTGCACACACACAGCAAACCCGGGGCAATGGGCGACCGCGTGCAGCGCCCGGGGAGCAGTGGGGGTTAGGTACCTTGCTCAAGGGTACCTCAGCCATGGACACCGGGACGGGGAATCTAACCAGCGATCCACCGGTTACGGGTCCGACACCCTAACCGCTGATCCACGACTGCCCCATCTCAGCGAGAGAAGGCTGTTTTTGTAAATCTGACTGCATTTAACTTCTAAACAAGTTTACAGACTGCTTTCTTCATCAGACATATGCAGGATTGAGAAAATAGCAAGTTCTTAATGGTTTGATGTGTTTATTGTGAAGTTTAGCAGCTACACACACTAGTTTCACCTTATCTCAGCGAGAGAACGCTGTTTTTGTAAATCTGACTGCAGTTCACTTCAAAACAAGTTTACAGACTGCTTTCTTCATCAGACATATGCAGAATTGAGAAAATAGCAAGTTCTTAAAGGTTTGATGTGTTTATTGTGAAGTTCAGCAGCTACACACACTACTTGTTCTTTTTGGCCTTATCTCAGCGAGAGAACGCTGTTTTTGTAAATCTGACTGCAGTTCACTTCAAATCAAGTTTACAGACTGCTTTCTTCATCAGACATATGCAGGATTGAGAAAATAGCAAGTTCTTAATGGTTTGATGTGTTTATTGTGAAGTTTAGCAGCTACACACACTAGTTTGACCTTATCTCAGCGAGAGAACGCTGTTTTTGTAAATCTGACTGTATTTAACTTCTAAACAAGTTTACAGACTGCTTTCTTCATCAGACATATGCAGGATTGAGAAAATAGCAAGTTCTTAATGGTTTGATGTGTTTATTGTGAAGTTTAGCAGCTACACACACTACTTGTTCATTTTGGCCTTATCTCAGCGAGAGATCGCTGTTTTTGTAAATCTGACTGCAGTTCACTTCTAAACAAGTTTACAGACTGCTTTCTTCATCAGAAATATGCAGGATTGAGAAAATAGCAAGTTCTTAATGGTTTGATGTGTTTATTGTGAAGTTTAGCAGCTACACACACTACTTGTTCATTTTGGTCTTATCTCAGCGAGAGAACGCTGTTTTTGTAAATCTGACTGTAGTTCAAAGGGAAACAAGTTTACAGGCTCCATTCTTTATCAGACATATGCAGAATTGAGAAAATAGCAAGTTCTTAATGGTTTGATGTGTTTATTGTGAAGTTTAGCAGCTACACACACTAGTTTGACCTTATCTCAGCGAGAGAACGCTGTTTTTGTAAATCTGACTGTAGTTCAAATCAAGTTTACAGACTGCGTTCTTCATCAGACATGTGCAGAATTGAGAAAATAGCAAGTTCTTCTTGTTCATGTGTTAAAATGTCGTTGACTGTTATAGAAGGTTCAAGTTATGGGTGATGATGAAGCAAGAGACTTCAAAGCCATCTGTGAAAATGTCTTTGACTGTCATAGAAATTCAAACTCATTGGTAATGGTGATGTCAGAGACTTCAAAGCAATCTGTGAAAATGGCTTCAGATGTCAAGAACATCCAAGTTATGAGTGACTATTAAGTGAGAGACTTCAGAGCCATCTGTTAAAATGTCGTTGACTGTTATAGAACGTTCAAGTTATGGGTGATGATGAAGTCAGAGACTTCAAAGCCACGTGTGAAAATGTGTTTGACTGTTATACAACAGTTAACAACATTTTCACAGATGGCTTTGATGTGTTTGAGATCATCATCACAAGTCCCACTGAACTTAAACAACAGTCAACAACATTTTCACAGATGGCTTTGAAGTCTCTGACATCATGGACACGGATAACTTTGACGTTTTATGACAACGACTTTTTCACAGATGGAACTGAAGTTTCTGACTATGAAGTAGCTCATAACGTGGACGGTCTAGACATCCAACAACATTTTCACAGACGCTTTTGAAGTGTCTGACTTCATAGTCATGTATAACTTGGACAGTCTTTAATAGTCAAAGACATTTTCACAGATGGCTTTGAAGTGTCTGACATCATCATCACAAGTACCACTGAAGTTCAAGTACAGTCAACAACATTTTCACAGATTGCTTGTAAATCTGACTGCAGTTCACTTCTAAACAAGTTTACAGACTGCTTTCTTCATCAGACATATGCAGGATTGAGAAAATAGCAAGTTCTTAACGGTTTGATGTGTTTATTGTGAAGTTTAGCAGCTACACACACTACTTGTTCATTTTGGCCTTATCTCAGCGAGAGAACGCTGTTTTTGTAAATCTGACTGCATTTAACTTCTAAACAAGTTTACAGACTGCTTTCTTCATCAGACATATGCAGGATTGAGAAAATAGCAAGTTCTTAATGGTTTGATGTGTTTATTGTGAAGTTTAGCAGCTACACACACTAGTTTGACCTTATCTCAGCGAGAGAACGCTGTTTTTGTAAATCTGACTGTAGTTCAAAGGGAAACAAGTTTACAGACTGCGTTCTTCATCAGACCTGTGCAGAATTGAGAAAATAGCAAGTTCTTCTTGTTCATGTGTTAAAATGTCGTTGACTGTTATAGAGGGTTCAAGTTATGGGTGATGATGAAGCAAGAGACTTCAAAGCCATCTGTGAAAATGTCTTTGACTGTCATAGAAATTCAAACTCATTGGTAATGGTGATGTCAGAGACTTCAAAGCAATCTGTGAAAATGGCTTCAGATGTCAAGAACGTCCAAGTTATGAGTGACTATTAAGGAAGAGACTTCAGAGCCATCTGTTAAAATGTCGTTGACTGTTATAGAACGTTCAAGTTATGGGTGATGATGAAGTCAGAGACTTCAAAGCCACGTGTGAAAATGTATTTGACTGTTATACAACAGTCAACAACATTTTCACAGATGGCTTTGATGTGTTTGAGATCATCATCACAAGTCCCACTGAACTTAAACAACAGTCAACAACATTTTCACAGATGGCTTTGAAGCGTCTGAGATCATGATCTCAAGAACAATTGAAGTAAAAGAACAAAGACATTTTCACAGATCGCTTTGAAGTCTCTGACATCATCATCACAAAAACATTCAAGTTAAACAACAGTCAACAACATTTTCACAGATGGCTTTGAAGTCTCTGACATCATGGACACGGATAACTTTGACGTTTTATGACAACGACTTTTTCACAGATGGAACTGAAGTTTCTGACTATGAAGTAGCTCATAACGTGGACGGTCTAGACATCCAACAACATTTTCACAGACGCTTTTGAAGTGTCTGACTTCATAGTCATGTATAACTTGGACAGTCTTTAATAGTCAAAGACATTTTCACAGATGGCTTTGAAGTGTCTGACATCATCATCACAAGTACCACTGAAGTTCAAGTACAGTCAACAACATTTTCACAGATTGCTTGTAAATCTGACTGCAGTTCACTTCTAAACAAGTTTACAGACTGCTTTCTTCATCAGACATATGCAGGATTGAGAAAATAGCAAGTTCTTAACGGTTTGATGTGTTTATTGTGAAGTTTAGCAGCTACACACACTACTTGTTCATTTTGGCCTTATCTCAGTGAGAGAACGCTGTTTTTGTAAATCTGACTGCATTTAACTTCTAAACAAGTTTACAGACTGCTTTCTTCATCAGACATATGCAGGATTGAGAAAATAGCAAGTTCTTAACGGTTTGATGTGTTTATTGTGAAGTTTAGCAGCTACACACACTAGTTTGACCTTATCTCAGCGAGAGAACGCTGTTTTTGTAAATCTGACTGTAGTTCAAAGGGAAACAAGTTTACAGGCTCCATTCTTTATCAGACATATGCAGAATTGAGAAAATAGAAAGTTCTTAATGGTTTGATGTGTTTATTGTGAAGTTTAGCAGCTACACACACTACTTGTTCATTTTGGCCTTATCTCAGCGAGAGAACGCTGTTTTTGTAAATCTGACTGTAGTTCAAAGGGAAACATGTTTGCAAAGTACTTTCTTCATCAGACATATGCAGGATTGAGAAAATAGCAAGTTCTTAATGGTTTGATGTGTTTATTGTGAAGTTTAGCAGCTACACACACTAGTTTGACCTTATCTCAGCGAGAGAACGCTGTTTTTGTAAATCTGACTGTAGTTCAAAGGGAAACATGTTTGCAAAGTACTTTCTTCATCAGACATATGCAGGATTGAGAAAATAGCAAGTTCTTAATGGTTTGATGTGTTTATTGTGAAGTTTAGCAGCTACACACACTAGTTTGACCTTATCTCAGCGAGAAAACGCTGTTTTTGTAAATCTGACTGTAGTTCAAATCAAGTTTACAGACTGCGTTCTTCATCAGACCTGTGCAGAATTGAGAAAATAGCAAGTTCTTCTTGTTCATGTGTCAAAATGTCGTTGACTGTTATAGAGGGTTCAAGTTATGGGTGATGATGAAGCAAGAGACTTCAAAGCCATCTGTGAAAATGTCTTTGACTGTCATAGAAATTCAAACTCATTGGTAATGGTGATGTCAGAGACTTCAAAGCAATCTGTGAAAATGGCTTCAGATGTCAAGAACGTCCAAGTTATGAGTGACTATTAAGGAAGAGACTTCAGAGCCATCTGTTAAAATGTCGTTGACTGTTATAGAACGTTCAAGTTATGGGTGATGATGAAGTCAGAGACTTCAAAGCCACGTGTGAAAATGTATTTGACTGTTATACAACAGTCAACAACATTTTCACAGATGGCTTTGATGTGTTTGAGATCATCATCACAAGTCCCACTGAACTTAAACAACAGTCAACAACATTTTCACAGATGGCTTTGAAGCGTCTGAGATCATGATCTCAAGAACAATTGAAGTAAAAGTACAAAGACATTTTCACAGATCGCTTTGAAGTCTCTGACATCATCATCACAAAAACATTCAAGTTAAACAACAGTCAAATGCATTTTCGCACAGTGCTTTGAAGTCTCTGACATCGTGGACACGGATAACTTTGACCTTTTATGGCGACGACTTTTTCACAGATGGAACTGAAGTTTCTGACTATGAAGTAGCTCATAACGTGGACGGTCTAGACATCCAACGACATTTTCACAGACGCTTTTGAAGTGTCTGACTTCATAGTCATATATAACTTGGACAGTCTTTAATCGTCAAAGACATTTTCACAGATGGCTTTGAAGTGTCTGACATCATCATCACAAGTACCATTGAAGTTCAAGTACAGTCAACAACATTTTCACAGATTGCTTGTAAATCTGACTGCAGTTCACTTCTAAACAAGTTTACAGACTGCTTTCTTCATCAGACATATGCAGGATTGAGAAAATAGCAAGTTCTTAACGGTTTGATGTGTTTATTGTGAAGTTTAGCAGCTACACACACTACTTGTTCATTTTGGCCTTATCTCAGCGAGAGAACGCTGTTTTTGTAAATCTGACTGTAGTTCACTTCAAAACAAGTTTACAGACGGCTTTCTTCATCAGACATATGCAGAATTGAGAAAATAGCAAGTTCTTCTTGTTCATGTGTTGAAATGTCGTTGACTGTTTTGGAAGGTTCAAGTTATGGGTGATGATGAAGCAAGAGACTTCAAAGCCATCTGTGAAAATGTCTTTGACTGTCATAGAAATTCAAACTCATTGGTAATGGTGATGTCAGAGACTTCAAAGCAATCTGTGAAAATGGCTTCAGATGTCAAGAGCGTCCAAGTTATGAGTGACTATTAAGTAAGAGACTTCAGAGCCATCTGTTAAAATGTCGTTGACTGTTATAGAACGTTCAAGTTATGGGTGATGATGAAGTCAGAGACTTCAAAGCCACGTGTGAAAATGTATTTGACTGTTATACAACAGTCAACAACATTTTCACAGATGGCTTTGATGTGTTTGAGATCATCATCACAAGTCCCACTGAACTTAAACAACAGTCAACAACATTTTCACAGATGGCTTTGAAGTGTCTGAGATCATGATCACAAGAACAATTGAAGTAAAAGAACAAAGACATTTTCACAGATCGCTTTGAAGTCTCTGACATCATCATCACAAAAACATTCAAGTTAAACAACAGTCAAATGCATTTTCGCACATGGCGTTGAAGTCTCTGACATCATGGACACGGATAACTTTGACGTTTTATGACGACGACTTTTTCACAGATGGAACTGAAGTTTCTGACTATGAAGTAGCTCATAACGTGGACGGTCTAGACATCCAACGACATTTTCACAGACGCTTTTGAAGTGTCTGACTTCATAGTCATGTATAACTTGGACAGTCTTTAATAGTCAAAGACATTTTCACAGATGGCTTTGAAGTGTCTGACATCATCATCACAAGTACCATTGAAGTTCAAGTACAGTCAACAACATTTTCACAGATTGCTTGTAAATCTGACTGCAATTCACTTCTAAACAAGTTTACAGACTGCTTTCTTCATCAGACATATGCAGGACTGAGAAAATAGCAAGTTCTTAATGCTTTGATGTGTTTATTGTGAAGTTTAGCAGCTACACACACTACTTGTTCATTTTGGCCTTATCTCAGCGAGAGAACGCTGTTTTTGTAAATCTGACTGCAGTTCACTTCAAAACAAGTTTACAGACTGCTTTCTTCATCAGACATATGCAGAATTGAGAAAATAGCAAGTTCTTAATGGTTTGATGTGTTTATTGTGAAGTTTAGCAGCTACACACACTAGTTTGACCTTATCTCAGCGAGAGAACGCTGTTTTTGTAAATCTGACTGCAGTTCACTTCTAAACAAGTTTACAGACTGCTTTCTTCATCAGACATATGCAGGATTGAGAAAATAGCAAGTTCTTAACGGTTTGATGTGTTTATTGTGAAGTTTAGCAGCTACACACACTACTTGTTCATTTTGGCCTTATCTCAGCGAGAGAACGCTGTTTTTGTAAATCTGACTGTAGTTCACTTCAAAACAAGTTTACAGACTGCTTTCTTCATCAGACATATGCAGAATTGAGAAAATAGCAAGTTCTTAATGGTTTGATGTGTTTATTGTGAAGTTTAGCAGCTACACACACTAGTTTGACCTTATCTCAGCGAGAGAACGCTGTTTTTGTAAATCTGACTGCAGTTCACTTCTAAACAAGTTTTCAGACTGCTTTCTTCATCAGACATATGCAGGATTGAGAAAATAGCAAGTTCTTAATGGTTTGATGTGTTTATTGTGAAGTTTAGCAGCTACACACACTACTTGTTCATTTTGGCCTTATCTCAGCGAGAGAACGCTGTTTTAGTAAATCTGACCGTAGTTCAAATCAAGTTTACAGACTGCTTTCTTCATCAGACATGTGCAGAATTGAGAAAATAGCAAGTTCTTCTTGTTCATGTGTTAAAATGTCGTTGACTGTTATAGAAGGTTCAAGTTATGGGTGATGATGAAGTAAGAGACTTCAAAGCCATCTGTGAAAATGTCTTTGACTGTCATAGAAATTCAAACTCATTGGTAATGGTGATGTCAGAGACTTCAAAGCAATCTGTGAAAATGGCTTCAGATGTCAAGAACGTCCAAGTTATGAGTGACTATTAAGTAAGAGACTTCAGAGCCATCTGTTAAAATGTCGTTGACTGTTATAGAACGTTCAAGTTATGGGTGATGATGAAGTCAGAGACTTCAAAGCCACGTGTGAAAATGTATTTGACTGTTATACAACAGTCAACAACATTTTCACAGATGGCTTTGATGTGTTTGAGATCATCATCACAAGTCCCACTGAACTTAAACAACAGTCAACAACATTTTCACAGATGGCTTTGAAGTGTCTGAGATCATGATCACAAGAACAATTGAAGTAAAAGAACAAAGACATTTTCACAGATCGCTTTGAAGTCTCTGACATCATCATCACAAAAACATTCAAGTTAAACAACAGTCAAATGCATTTTCGCACATGGCTTTGAAGTCTCTGACATCATGGACACGGATAACTTTGACGTTTTATGATGACGACTTTTTCACAGATGGAACTGAAGTTTCTGACTATGAAGTAGCTCATAACGTGGACGGTCTAGACATGCAACGACATTTTCACAGACGCTTTTGAAGTGTCTGACTTCATAGTCATGTATAACTTGGACAGTCTTTAATAGTCAAAGACATTTTCACAGATGGCTTTGAAGTGTCTGACATCATCATCACAAGTACCATTGAAGTTCAAGTACAGTCAACAACATTTTCACAGATTGCTTGTAAATCTGACTGCAGTTCAATTCTAAACAAGTTTACAGACTGCTTTCTTCATCAGACATATGCAGGATTGAGAAAATAGCAAGTTCTTAATGCTTTGATGTGTTTATTGTGAAGTTTAGCAGCTACACACACTACTTGTTCATTTTGGCCTTATCTCAGCGAGAGAACGCTGTTTTTGTAAATCTGACTGCAGTTCACTTCTAAACAAGTTTACAGACTGCTTTCTTCATCAGACATATGCAGGATTGTGAAAATAGCAAGTTCTTAACGGTTTGATGTGTTTATTGTGAAGTTTAGCAGCTACACACACTACTTGTTCATTTGGGCCTTATCTCAGCGAGAGAATGCTGTTTTTGTAAATCTGACTGTAGTTCAAATGGAAACAAGTTTACAGACTGCTTTCTTCATCAGACATATGCAGGATTGTGAAAATAGCAAGTTCTTAATGCTTTGATGTGTTTATTGTGAAGTTTAGCAGCTACACACACTACTTGTTCATTTTGGCCTTATCTCAGCGAGAGAACGCTGTTTTTGTAAATCTGACTGTAGTTCAAAGGGAAACATGTTTGCAAAGTACTTTCTTCATCAGACATATGCAGGATTGAGAAAATAGCAAGTTCTTAATGGTTTGATTGTGTTTATTGTGAAGTTTAGCAGCTACACACACTACTTGTTCATTTTGGCCTTATCTCAGCGAGAGAACGCTGTTTTTGTAAATCTGACTGCATTTAACTTCTAAACAAGTTTACAGACTGCTTTCTTCATCAGACATATGCAGGATTGAGAAAATAGCAAGTTCTTAATGCTTTGATGTGTTTATTGTGAAGTTTAGCAGCTACACACACTACTTGTTCATTTTGGCCTTATCTCAGCGAGAGATCGCTGTTTTTGTAAATCTGACTGCAGTTCACTTCTAAACAAGTTTACAGACTGCTTTCTTCATCAGACATATGCAGGATTGAGAAAATAGCAAGTTCTTAATGGTTTGATGTGTTTATTCTGAAGTTTAGCAGCTACACACACTACTTGTTCATTTTGGCCTTATCTCAGCGAGAGAACGCTGTTTTTGTAAATCTGACTGTAGTTCAAATCAAGTTTACAGACTGCTTTCTTCATCAGACATGTGCAGAATTGAGAAAATAGCAAGTTCTTCTTGTTCATGTGTTAAAATGTCGTTGACTGTTATGGAAGGTTCAAGTTATGGGTGATGATGAAGCAAGAGACTTCAAAGCCATCTGTGAAAATGGCTTCAGATGTCAAGAACGTCCAAGTTATGAGTGACTATTAAGTAAGAGACTTCAGAGCCATCTGTTAAAATGTCGTTGACTGTTATACAACGTTCAAGTTATGGGTGATGATGAAGTCAGAGACTTCAAATGTCACACCGCGGTGAGGCCTTGTCTTGGGTTTATGTCTCGTCACTTCCTGTTTTGTTTTGAAAAGTAACTCTCCTCTCGTTTCAGGTCACTTGCCCTTCCTCATGTCTCCAGTCTGATTGTCTTCCCAACCACCTGATTGTTTCCACCTGGTCCCCATCATCCTCATGTGTTCAAATAGTCTGCGTTTCCCTTGTCTTGTGCCAGTGTGTTTCGATCTTCATGTTCACACCAGCTCTCGTCCATGCCACAGCCTGTGTATGTATGTTCCTCGTGTCTCGTTATAATCTAGCCTCTGAAACAGAGTGAATTTTTGTTGTAAATTTCAAAGTTCAGGTTTAGCCATAGAGAATTGTTTGTTTATGTTCTTTGGTTTTTCCTCCTCTATTGGAGTGATTTTCAGTTTTATTTCTGTTTGTTTTCTCAGATAGATTTCCTCAATTAAGAGTGATTTTTAGTTCTTAGTAGTTTCTCTCTAGATAGTTATCCTCTGCTTAGAGTGATTTTTTGTTCTTTGAAGTTTTTGTTTTCCCTTCCTAGTTTTCCTCCTGTTGGAGTGATTTTCTGTTTTACTAGTTAGTAGTACTCTAGCCTAGTTAGATCCTAGTGACCTAGATAAAGTTTCATAGCCTCTTGCTTTTTCAGTAGCTCTGTGAGAGGTTGGATTGGGGGTCTTTTGGAGAAATAAACTCTTTAATCTCTCACTATCTCTGCGAAGCCGAAACCTGACATCAAAGCCACGTGTGAAAATGTATTTGACTGTTACACAACAGTCAACAACATTTTCACAGATGGCTTTGATGTGTTTGAGATCATCATCACAAGTCCCACTGAACTTAAACAACAGTCAACAACATTTTCACAGATGGCTTTGAAGTGTCTGAGATCATGATCACAAGAACAATTGAAGTAAAAGAACAAAGACATTTTCACAGATCGCTTTGAAGTCTCTGACATCATCATCACAAAAACATTCAAGTTAAACAAAAGTCAAATGCATTTTCGCACATGGCTTTGAAGTCTCTGACATCATGGACACGGATAACTTTGACGTTTTATGACGACGACTTTTTCACAGATGGAACTGAAGTTTCTGACTATGAAGTAGCTCATAACGTGGACGGTCTAGACATCCAACGACATTTTCACAGACGCTTTTGAAGTGTCTGACTTCATAGTCATGTATAACTTGGACAGTCTTTAATAGTCAAAGACATTTTCACAGATGGCTTTGAAGTGTCTGACATCATCATCACAAGTACCATTGAAGTTCAAGTACAGTCAACAACATTTTCACAGATTGCTTGTAAATCTGACTGCAGTTCACTTCTAAACAAGTTTACAGACTGCTTTCTTCATCAGACATATGCAGGATTGAGAAAATAGCAAGTTCTTAACGGTTTGATGTGTTTATTGTGAAGTTTAGCAGCTACACACACTACTTGTTCATTTTGGCCTTATCTCAGCGAGAGAACGCTGTTTTTGTAAATCTGACTGTAGTTCAAAGGGAAACAAGTTTACAGGCTCCATTCTTTATCAGACATATGCAGAATTGAGAAAATAGCAAGTTCTTAATGGTTTGATGTGTTTATTGTGAAGTTTAGCAGCTACACACACTAGTTTGACCTTATCTCAGCGAGAGAACGCTGTTTTTGTAAATCTGACTGTAGTTCAAAGGGAAACAAGTTTACAGGCTCCATTCTTTATCAGACATATGCAGAATTGAGAAAATAGCAAGTTCTTAATGGTTTGATGTGTTTATTGTGAAGTTTAGCAGCTACACACACTACTTGTTCATTTTGGCCTTATCTCAGCGAGAGAATGCTGTTTTTGTAAATCTGACTGTAGTTCAAAGGGAAACATGTTTGCAAAGTACTTTCTTCATCAGACATATGCAGGATTGAGAAAATAGCAAGTTCTTAATGGTTTGATGTGTTTATTGTGAAGTTTAGCAGCTACACACACTACTTGTTCATTTTGGCCTTATCTCAGCGAGAGAAGGCTGTTTTTGTAAATCTGACTGCATTTAACTTCTAAACAAGTTTACAGACTGCTTTCTTCATCAGACATATGCAGGATGGAGAAAATAGCAAGTTCTTAATGGTTTGATGTGTTTATTGTGAAGTTTAGCAGCTACACACACTAGTTTGACCTTATCTCAGCGAGAGAACGCTGTTTTTGTAAATCTGACTGTAGTTCAAAGGGAAACAAGTTTACAGGCTCCATTCTTTATCAGACATATGCAGAATTGAGAAAATAGCAAGTTCTTAATGGTTTGATGTGTTTATTGTGAAGTTTAGCAGCTACACACACTACTTGTTCATTCTGGCCTTATCTCAGCGAGAGAACGCTGTTTTTGTAAATCTGACTGTAGTTCAAAGGGAAACAAGTTTACAGGCTCCATTCTTTATCAGACATATGCAGAATTGAGAAAATAGCAAGTTCTTAATGGTTTGATGTGTTTATTGTGAAGTTTAGCAGCTACACACACTACTTGTTCATTTTGGCCTTATCTCAGCGAGAGAACGCTGTTTTTGTAAATCTGACTGTAGTTCAAAGGGAAACATGTTTGCAAAGTACTTTCTTCATCAGACATATGCAGGATTGAGAAAATAGCAAGTTCTTAATGCTTTGATGTGTTTATTGTGAAGTTTAGCAGCTACACACACTACTTGTTCATTTTGGCCTTATCTCAGCGAGAGAAGGCTGTTTTTGTAAATCTGACTGCATTTAACTTCTAAACAAGTTTACAGACTGCTTTCTTCATCAGACATATGCAGGATTGAGAAAATAGCAAGTTCTTAATGGTTTGATGTGTTTATTGTAAAGTTTAGCAGCTACACACACTAGTTTGACCTTATCTCAGCGAGAGAACGCTGTTTTTGTAAATCTGACTGTAGTTCAAAGGGAAACATGTTTGCAAAGTACTTTCTTCATCAGACATATGCAGGATTGAGAAAATAGCAAGTTCTTAATGGTTTGATGTGTTTATTGTGAAGTTTAGCAGCTACACACACTACTTGTTCATTTTGACCTTATCTCAGCGAGAGAACGCTGTTTTTGTAAATCTGACTGTAGTTCAAAGGGAAACAAGTTTACAGGACTGCATTCTTTCATCAGACATATGCAGGATTGAGAAAATAGCAAGTTCTTAATGGTTTGATGTGTTATATTGTGAAGTTTAGCAGCTACACACACTACTTGTTCATTTTGGCCTTATCTCAGCGAGAGAACGCTGTTTTTGTAAATCTGACTGTAGTTCAAGTGGAAACAAGTTTACAGACTGCTTTCTTCATCAGACATATGCAGGATTGAGAAAATAGCAAGTTCTTAATGGTTTGATGTGTTTATTGTGAAGTTTAGCAGCTACACACACTAGTTTGACCTTATCTCAGCGAGAGAACGCTGTTTTTGTAAATCTGACTGCAGTTCACTTCTAAACAAGTTTACAGACTGCTTTCTTCATCAGACATATGCAGGATTGAGAAAATAGCAAGTTCTTAATGGTTTGATGTGTTTATTGTGAAGTTTAGCAGCTACACACACTACTTGTTCATTTTGGCCTTATCTCAGCAAGAGAACGCTGTTTTTGTAAATCTGACCGTAGTTCAAATCAAGTTTACAGACTGCTTTCTTCATCAGACATATGCAGAATTGAGAAAATAGCAAGTTCTTCTTGTTCATGTGTTAAAATGTCGTTGACTGTTATAGAAGGTTCAAGTTATGGGTGATGATGAAGCAAGAGACTTCAAAGCCATCTGTGAAAATGTCTTTGACTGTCATAGAAATTCAAACTCATTTTTAATGGTGATGTCAGAGACTTCAAAGCAATCTGTGAAAATGGCTTCAGATGTCAAGAACGTCCAAGTTATGAGTGACTATTAAGTAAGAGACTTCAGAGCCATCTGTTAAAATGTCGTTGACTGTTATAGAACGTTCAAGTTATGGGTGATGATGAAGTCAGAGACTTCAAAGCCACGTGTGAAAATGTATTTGACTGTTATACAACAGTCAACAACATTTTCACAGATGGCTTTGATGTGTTTGAGATCATCATCACAAGTCCCACTGAACTTAAACAACAGTCAACAACATTTTCACAGATGGCTTTGAAGTGTCTGAGATCATGATCACAAGAACAATTGAAGTAAAAGAACAAAGACATTTTCACAGATCGCTTTGAAGTCTCTGACATCATCATCACAAAAACATTCAAGTTAAACAACAGTCAAATGCATTTTCGCACATGGCTTTGAAGTCTCTGACATCATGGACACGGATAACTTTGACGTTTTATGACGACGACTTTTTCACAGATGGAACTGAAGTTTCTGACTATGAAGTAGCTCATAACGTGGACGGTCTAGACATCCAACGACATTTTCACAGACGCTTTTGAAGTGTCTGACTTCATAGTCATGTATAACTTGGACAGTCTTTAATAGTCAAAGACATTTTCACAGATGGCTTTGAAGTGTCTGACATCATCATCACAAGTACCATTGAAGTTCAAGTACAGTCAACAACATTTTCACAGATTGCTTGTAAATCTGACTGCAGTTCACTTCTAAACAAGTTTACAGACTGCTTTCTTCATCAGACATATGCAGGATTGAGAAAATAGCAAGTTCTTAATGGTTTGATGTGTTTATTGTGAAGTTTAGCAGCTACACACACTACTTGTTCATTTTGGCCTTATCTCAGCGAGAGAACGCTGTTTTTGTAAATCTGACTGTAGTTCAAATGGAAACAAGTTTACAGACTGCTTTCTTCATCAGACATATGCAGGATTGAGAAAATAGCAAGTTCTTAATGGTTTGATGTGTTTATTGTGAAGTTTAGCAGCTACACACACTGTTAAAGAATCTCAGGTGGAGATGAGACAGTAAGTGGGCGGTGGTGCTCACATGGGCAGGGGAGGAGACCAGGAAATATTTAAAAGGCTGTGTGCTCTCCACAGACTCCCTTTGTTCCCTGCCATGCTGCCACACCAGTAAGTTGTTCTATGCTATCTGCTCCTAGTTTGTATGATGCTGCTTATTTGAGTTTATTTTTCACAGTTCAATACCATTAAGTAACTTGATTGTATATTAATTTTTTACATGGTCCTTCGAGCCGGAGCGAACCTCTAGTCTGGATATGGATCCAAGAGCCAACACGGATGAGGAAGCACATGGAAGGCCGCAACGAGAGAGGAGGCCACCTGGTTATCTCCGGGACTACCAAACCCAACTTTACAACCAAGCACTTGCACAGGATGGAGCAGCCTGTCCGTCACCTCCAGAAAACGTCCTCTTAAGGCAAGAACTAGCCCAGCTAAAAGGTATTGTAGATGAACTCAAGCACAGACTCGATCACTATGAACAGAGTGTTTCAGGAGAAGATGAATGTGAAGAACAGAGTTATGAGGGATCCCTTGAAGGAGAATGTGTTCAACAGGACAATGCCCTTCTCCCAGAAGCACACAATCCATGTGCATATAAGTCACAATCAGAGCCTGCTTTATCAGAGTCTGTACAAATAACCAAACATGAGAGAATTTCTCAGTCTGTCCAAACACTTCCATGTCAGGGGTGCCATGAGAGACCACTGCAGCCTGTCACCACCCAATTTCCTACTGCCACAGGTGGCAATGTAATCCAGCCTGCATCTAGAGGAACTGCTGGCCCATACTATACATCTGCCATGCAAGAAGCTCCAGTCACATTATCTGAATTTCATTTAGCTGCCAGTGTGATGCCCTCAGCCAACACAAATACCAGTCAATGGACCTCTGGCAGTAAATATTCCACTCAAGCACCCCAGACCTATGCTCCCCCAAGTCGCCCAGTCTCATCTCATGTGTCATACAGGCAGCCATATTCTACCCAGGTGTCTGTGGCTCAACAGCAGCAAATGCAAGTGTCACAATCCCATGTGTACCCAAGCACACTGCCTCCAAACTGTGCACCCCAAAGCCAAGCAGCCTTACCCTTTGTACATTATACTCAAACCCCAACAATTCCTGTACAACAAATGTCAATCCCATTAGTGCTGCAAGGCCCTCTACAGGCAGACTATGGTCATGCCACTCATATTGCCCAAACGCAACCACATGTTCATCGATCCCAGTCCGCAGATCCTCCTCAGTCGCAATTATATCAGCCTGCTCCAGCTCCTCTTTCCCAACCTGGTCCCTCACCTCAGTCCCAGTTTGTTCAGACGTTGCAACTTCCACCAGCCCCAGTGTTGTTTCATAATCGATCCAGATATTCTTCACGCATTGAGGCACCCTCTTTCCCCAACTTCATGCATGAAGACCCCCATGAATTTGCAATGTTGAAGATGGCATTGAACAACCTTTTACCTCCAGATGAACCTGAACTATACAAGTATCATATTCTATTAGACCATCTGCACCTGAATTCAGCCCGCCATATAGCCCTCTCCTATGCTCACGACCCCCGACCCTATACCAGGGCTCTGGAAGCTTTAGAGCAGCAGTATGGTCAGCCACACCATCTTGCTCTTAAAGAAATACAGTCCATCCTGAACCTTCCCAAAGTTCCTGCTGGAAATGCAGAGAGTTTTCAGAGGTTTGCAGTAAGAGTGAGATCTATGGTTGGCATGTTACAGTCTCTTGGTCCAGAGGGGGGAGCAGAGCTCGCTTGTGCATCACATGTTCAACGGTTGCTAAGCAAGCTACCAAGTGAGTTTGTGGCTAACTACGCAAGATATGCTCGCACAGCTCACCCTAATGAACACTATAACCTGGTAGATTTCTCCTTATGGCTCCAGGAGGAATCAGAGTGCCAAGCAGTGGCAGCCCAGGTTTCTACCCTTCAAGTGAGTTCTTCTCAAGCCCCCCGTAGGGAGTATAGTCAGAAGTTTTCCCCTTTGTCAGCTACTGTACTCCATGGTGCCAATTCTAAAGCAGTTCGTGGCACAACAACTTCAGGTAGAGCCACACCTAAGTTCAGATGTTCCTACTGTCAGTCCCCAGATCATTCCATGACATACTGTAAAGAACTAAAGGAACTAAGTACAGAAATGGTGACTAAATGGATCAAAGAACAAGGAAGATGTTGGAGATGTGGACAATTTCACATGGCAGCACACTGCAACCTTAAAAGGCCCTGCCCTAAATGCAATGGAAAGCATTTGGGAATCCTCCATGATGTAAATAAACAAGCCACTGTCTCCAAAGTGCTGTACATGAATCCTCGAAATACATCTCCTAAAGTCCTACTTAAGGTAGTGAAAGTAAGGTTGAGTAATAAGAATAGAATCCTCGACACATATGCAATCCTTGATGATGGCTCAGAACGCACTATTGTACTGCCTTCAGCAACTGAGTACCTTGGTCTTGACGGGATGGCTGAGAAACTAGACCTGCGGACAGTAAGACAAGAGACGGACACAATGTATGGCAGGTCAGTCAGCTTAAATATAGCAGCAGCATCCAGTCCCAACAAAACATATAAAATTGAAGGAGCATTTACATCCAATAGACTATCATTAGTGGAACAGCCTTATCCTGTTAAGAAACTTACCTCATAACCCCCGTTGAACCTGTTCGCCTCCCAGTTGGCTTGAAAAAAGCCCCTGTTGCAGTAAACACTAGGCTCGGCTGGGCTCTCCAGGGACCTACAACTTTACCTGGACTGCAAGACTCACCCCAGTGTTTATTTACCTCAGTAACTAGTTCTTATGCAGAGCTGAAACAGGATGTGGAGAAACTGTGGCAGGCTGACATCCTCCCCTACAGAAATGAGAAATTGATTACTAGATCAAAACAGGATAGAGAGGCTATGGAACTGTTGGAAACAAAGACCATGAGGATCAATGTGGATGGAACTGAACGTTATGCAACCCCCTTGCTACGAGCCAAAAATGCTCCAAAGCTCCAGGCTCCTAAGGAGTCTGTGATGCCCCTCCTCCGCAGTGCAGAACGGCAGCTACAGAAGAAGCCAGAGCTGGTCAAAATCTACAATAAAGAAGTAGATAAGCTGGTTCAAACAGGGTACATCACCAAACTCAGCACTGAGAAAGTTTCTCAATCCTCTGAATCGTGGTATATACCTCATCACCTTGTAGAACATAACAGTAAACATCGGATTGTCTTTAACTGTTCTTTCTCCTACCAAGGGCAAGTACTGAACAACCAGCTTCTCCCAGGTCCTACTCTAGGCCCCTCCCTTATTGGTGTGCTCCTGAGATTTCGCCAGCATAGAGTGGCTATTAGTGGTGACATCAAATCTATGTTCCACCAAGTGAGATTATTACCTGAGGATAGACCTCTCCTCAGGTTCTTGTGGCGCCACATGGAACAGAAAACCCCACCAGATGTGTATGAATGGCAAGTCCTTCCGTTTGGAACCACCAGCAGCCCGTGCTGTGCCACATATGCTGTGCAGAGGCATGTCCAGGATCACAAGGAACAGAATGAAGATGTTGTGGAGACAGTAATGCAGTCATTTTATGTTGATAACTGCCTCCGATCATTCCCACATCCAGAAGAAGCTAAACAGCTCCTTTTGAAGCTGCGATCCTTATTAATGTTAGGGGGATTTGAGATCAGACAATGGGCAAGTAATTTTCAATCTGTAGTTGAGGACTTGCCTTCAGAAGCACGGTCAGATAGCACTGAGCTGTGGCTAAATAAAGACCAGTCAGATCCAAGAGAGGGTGCTCTAGGGCTAATTTGGCACTGTTCTTCGGATTCCTTAGGCTTCAAACATAGATCTGTCCAATATTCCAACCTCACCCTGAGGAACATATACAAAATCCTCGCCTCACAATATGATCCACTGGGATACATTGTACCCTTCACTACAAGAGCGAAGGTCTTACTTCAACAGTTTTGGATAAACTGTAAAGAATGGGATACACCTGTAATGGACAGTGAACTGAGTCAAGCTTGGAAAAGGTGGGAGAATGAACTTCCAGATTTGATGCATATCACCTTTCCCAGATGGTATGAAAAGGGCAGCAGCTTCAGCTCCTCAGAAGTGAAAAACAGAGAATTGCATGTGTTTTGTGATGCTTCAGAAAGCGCCTATGGTTCAGTGGCTTACCTGAGAATGGAGGATAAAGATGGGCAGATTCATGTTTCCTTTGTTATGGCCCGATCACGAGTAGCCCCCTTAAAATCCCTTTCTATCCCTCGCCTGGAACTCTCTGCAGCTCTTACAGGATGTCAGTTGGCCCAGCTAATTCAAGCAGAGGTAACTCTCCCTCTTCATCAAACAATCCTGTGGACAGACTCTACAGTAGTCTTGAATTGGCTTCAGTCGGAATCATGTCGCTATAAAACCTTTGTGGCCAATAGGATTGCAGAGATTCTAGAACACACCTCTGCTAGCCAGTGGAGGTATGTAAATTCAAACCAAAACCCAGCGGACGGCATTACCAGAGGTAAAACCACCCAGCAAATAATTACACAAGACAAATGGCATAATGGCCCATCATTTCTCCATCTGCCTGCTTCTCAGTGGCCTACAATTCCAGCTCCTACCCAGGAAAACCTCCCTGAACTGAGAAAACCCCTGTTCTGTGGTCTCACTCAACCTGTTAAGTGTTCTGTCACTATTGATCCGAGTCAGCACACCACATGGAAAGATTTAGTGGAATATGTATACAACAAAATTAAGGAATCTCCTCAGTCAATCAGCACTGATTCCACTAACCTAACTAGAGCAAAGACTGAAGCCTTCCTACTCTCACAAGCCCAGCGTGAGAGTTTTCCTGAGGAATTCCAGGCCTTACAGGCTGGTAAAGAAATTTCCCCACAAAGTCGCCTTCTTTCCTTGTGTCCTCAATTTGATAACATTTTTGAGGTCATTAGAGTTGGAGGTAGACTTAGGGAGATAGAAACATCAGATCCAGATTCGATACATCCCATAGTGCTTGACCCTAAACATGCTATAACATGCCTCTTGATCAAACATTATGATGAGCAACTCCTTCATCCAGGACCAGAAAGAGTCTTTGCAGCTATCCGCCGTACTTACTGGATTCTTCGAGGCAGGCAAGCTGTAAAAAAGCATCAGTGGACATGCTATGAATGCAAAAGGTGGCGGGCAAAACCTAATTATCCAAAAATGGCTGACCTACCTACCTGCAGGCTGAGATTATGGAAGCCTCCCTTTTGGTCCACAGGTGTGGACTGTTTTGGCCCTTTCAATGTTAAAATAGGGAGAAGACAGGAGAAAAGGTGGGGAATTGTGTTTAAGTGTCTAACCACCCACTGTACTCACATTGAACTACTTACCAGTCTCGATACTGATAGTTTTCTCATGTCCCTTCGTCACTTTATGGCCCGTAGAGGACGCCCTTTTGAACTCCTTTCAGACTGTGGAACTAACTTTAAAGGAGGAGAGAAGGAGCTTCAAGAGGCATTCTCAAGTCTCAGCCCAAAGTTAAAGGATCAGCTGGAAACCCAACAGATTCATTTCCGATTCAATCCACCAAATGCCCCTCATTTTGGTGGTATGTGGGAAAGAGAGGTGAGAGCAATTAAATCAGCACTAAGAGTTGTATTAAGCAATCAGACGGTTACAGAAGAAGTCCTTGTCACTGTTCTGACTGAAATAGAAGGGATTCTGAACTCCAAGCCCATTGGATATGTGTCAGCAGATGTGGCTGACCCGGACCCCGTAACACCAAATCTCCTCCTCATGGGAAGAAGAGATGCCTCCCTCCCTCAGGCAGTGTATGCAGACACTGAGATCATTGGAAGGAGACGATGGAGACATAGCCAGATATTAACAGACCTGTTTTGGTCTCGGTTTATCAGAGACTACCTCCCCAGCCTCCAACTTCGCCATAAATGGCAGAAGGACACCTGCAAGATGGAAGAAGGTGCGGTTGTGTTATGCATGGATCCTCAATTACCGAGGGGTTTGTGGCCTGTGGCCAAAATAACTCTGGTGATGCCAAGGAAAGATGGAAGAGTCCGGACTGTATCAGTTACCATTAATGGAAAACAGTATGTTAGGCCTGTGGCCCGATTAGTAACCTTGAATCCTGTGGAAAGCACACCAGCTGATGATACACATTCCTGATTGACTTGAGATTCTAGGTTAGTTCAAATATTTTATATTTGAAGGGGCGGCTGTTAAAGAATCTCAGGTGGAGATGAGACAGGAAGTGGGCGGTGGTGCTCACATGGGCAGGGGAGGAGACCAGGAAATATTTAAAAGGCTGTGTGCTCTCCACAGACTCCCTTTGTTCCCTGCCATGCTGCCACACCAGTAAGTTGTTCTATGCTATCTGCTCCTAGTTTGTATGATGCTGCTTATTTGAGTTTATTTTTCACAGTTCAATACCATTAAGTAACTTGATTGTATATTAATTGTTTATTTCTTATTAGATGGGGTGATATAGAGCAGCACTCCCCTTATCCTCGGATGGATGCATTATTATGTAAGAAAATTGTTTTCCTTTGTTTATGTAAGATGATGTGGCGTGCATGACCGTATATGTATATCTATATATTTTTCCTTTGTTTAGAAAATCATCCAACCATCCAACCATCCAACCATCCAACAATCCAATCATCCAATCCTCCAAACCATTGTCCACTCACCCTCTGTCCTAATAAAACCTTTGAAATGGCTCTTAGACCCAGTGTTTGAATGTGCACACCAGACAGGGGTTCAAACTCCAAAGACAGTCTTTTTCACACACTACTTGTTCATTTTGGCCTTATCTCAGCGAGAGAACGCTGTTTTTGTAAATCTGACTGCATTTAACTTCTAAACAAGTTTACAGACTGCTTTCTTCATCAGACATATGCAGGATTGTGAAAATAGCAAGTTCTTAATGGTTTGATGTGTTTATTGTGAAGTTTAGCAGCTACACACACTAGTTTGACCTTATCTCAGCGAGAGAACGCTGTTTTTGTAAATCTGACTGCAGTTCACTTCAAAACAAGTTTACAGACTGCTTTCTTCATCAGACATATGCAGAATTGAGAAAATAGCAAGTTCTTAATGGTTTGATGTGTTTATTGTGAAGTTTAGCAGCTACACACACTAGTTTGACCTTATCTCAGCGAGAGAAGGCTGTTTTTGTAAATCTGACTGCAGTTCACTTCTAAACAAGTTTACAGACTGCTTTCTTCATCAGACATATGCAGGATTGAGAAAATAGCAAGTTCTTAATGGTTTGATGTGTTTATTGTGAAGTTTAGCAGCTACACACACTACTTGTTCATTTTGGCCTTATCTCAGCGAGAGAACGCTGTTTTTGTAAATCTGACTGTAGTTCAAATCAAGTTTACAGACAGCTTTCTTCATCAGACATGTGCAGAATTGAGAAAATAGCAAGTTCTTCTTGTTCATGTGTTAAAATGTCGTTGACTGTTATAGAAGGTTCAAGTTATGGGTGATGATGAAGTAAGAGACTTCAAAGCCATCTGTGAAAATGTCTTTGACTGTCATAGAAATTCAAACTCATTGGTAATGGTGATAAAGTTAAAAAGTTAAAGTTAAAGTGACATATTTTGTCATTGGAGGGAACTCACTCCAACGAAATTTGTTCTCTGCATTTAACCCACCCAAGTGACGTGCACACACACACAGCAAACCCGGGGCAGTGGGCGACCGCGTGCAGCGCCCGGGGAGCAGTGGGGGTTAGGTACCTTGCTCAAGGGTACCTCAGCCATGGACACCGGGACGGGGAATCGAACCAGCGATCCACCGGTTACGGGTCCGACACCCTAACCGCTGATCCACGACTGCTCCATCCTAGTTTGATGTCAGAGACTTCAAAGCAATCTGTGAAAATGGCTTCAGATGTCAAGAACGTCCAAGTTATGAGTGACTATTAAGTAAGAGACTTCAGAGCCATCTGTTAAAATGTCGTTGACTGTTATACAACGTTCAAGTTATGGGTGATGATGAAGTCAGAGACTTCAAATGTCACACCGCGGTGAGGCCTTGTCTTGGGTTTATGTCTCGTCACTTCCTGTTTTGTTTTGAAAAGTAACTCTCCTCTCGTTTCAGGTCACTTGCCCTTCCTCATGTCTCCAGTCTGATTGTCTTCCCAACCACCTGATTGTTTCCACCTGGTCCCCATCATCCTCATGTGTTCAAATAGTCTGCGTTTCCCTTGTCTTGTGCCAGTGTGTTTCGATCTTCATGTTCACACCAGCTCTCGTCCATGCCACAGCCTGTGTATGTATGTTCCTCGTGTCTCGTTATAATCTAGCCTCTGAAACAGAGTGAATTTTTGTTGTAAATTTCAAAGTTCAGGTTTAGCCATAGAGAATTGTTTGTTTATGTTCTTTGGTTTTTCCTCCTCTATTGGAGTGATTTTCAGTTTTATTTCTGTTTGTTTTCTCAGATAGATTTCCTCAATTAAGAGTGATTTTTAGTTCTTAGTAGTTTCTCTCTAGATAGTTATCCTCTGCTTAGAGTGATTTTTTGTTCTTTGAAGTTTTTGTTTTCCCTTCCTAGTTTTCCTCCTGTTGGAGTGATTTTCTGTTTTACTAGTTAGTAGTACTCTAGCCTAGTTAGATCCTAGTGACCTAGATAAAGTTTCATAGCCTCTTGCTTTTTCAGTAGCTCTGTGAGAGGTTGGATTGGGGGTCTTTTGGAGAAATAAACTCTTTAATCTCTCACTATCTCTGCGAAGCCGAAACCTGACATCAAAGCCACGTGTGAAAATGTATTTGACTGTTATACAACAGTCAACAACATTTTCACAGATGGCTTTGATGTGTTTGAGATCATCATCACAAGTCCCACTGAACTTAAACAACAGTCAACAACATTTTCACAGATGGCTTTGAAGTGTCTGAGATCATGATCACAAGAACAATTGAAGTAAAAGAACAAAGACATTTTCACAGATCGCTTTGAAGTCTCTGACATCATCATCACAAAAACATTCAAGTTAAACAACAGTCAAATGCATTTTCGCACATGGCGTTGAAGTCTCTGACATCATGGACACGGATAACTTTGACGTTTTATGATGACGACTTTTTCACAGATGGAACTGAAGTTTCTGACTACGAAGTAGCTCATAACGTGGACGGTCTAGACATCCAACGACATTTTCACAGACGCTTTTGAAGTGTCTGACTTCATAGTCATGTATAACTTGGACAGTCTTTAATAGTCAAAGACATTTTCACAGATGGCTTTGAAGTGTCTGACATCATCATCACAAGTACCATTGAAGTTCAAGTACAGTCAACAACATTTTCACAGATTGCTTGTAAATCTGACTGCAGTTCGCTTGTAACAAGTTTACAGACTGCTTTCTTCATCAGACATATGCAGGATTGAGAAAATAGCAAGTTCTTAACGGTTTGATGTGTTTATTGTGAAGTTTAGCAGCTACACACACTACTTGTTCATTTTGGCCTTATCTCAGCGAGAGAACGCTGTTTTTGTAAATCTGACTGTAGTTCAAATGGAAACAAGTTTACAGACTGCTTTCTTCATCAGACATATGCAGGATTGAGAAAATAGCAAGTTCTTAATGGTTTGATGTGTTTATTGTGAAGTTTAGCAGCTACACACACTACTTGTTCATTTTGGCCTTATCTCAGCGAGAGAACGCTGTTTTTGTAAATCTCACTGTAATTCAAAGGGAAACATGTTTGCAAAGTACTTTCTTCATCAGACATATGCAGGATTGAGAAAATAGCAAGTTCTTAATGGTTTGATGTGTTTATTGTGAAGTTTAGCAGCTACACACACTACTTGTTCATTTTGGTCTTATCTCAGCGAGAGAAGGCTGTTTTTGTAAATCTGACTGCATTTAACTTCTAAACAAGTTTACAGACTGCTTTCTTCATCAGACATATGCAGGATTGAGAAAATAGCAAGTTTTTAATGGTTTGATGTGTTTATTGTGAAGTTTAGCAGCTACACACACTAGTTTGACCTTATCTCAGCGAGAGAACGCTGTTTTTGTAAATCTGACTGTAGTTTAAATGGAAACAAGTTTACAGACTGCTTTCTTCATCAGACATATGCAGGACTGAGAAAATAGCAAGTTCTTAATGCTTTGATGTGTTTATTGTGAAGTTTAGTGTAACCCACATGGGTTTCTGAGCTTGGTATTGTGAAGTAGTGCAGTTCCCTGACCCACCAGGGGTGGCGCGTGCGCTGTGAGAAAAAGTCTCAACCTGTGATTCAAGCAGAATGAGACACCTCGGTTGGCGGGCCTTAGCTCCGGTAGGGAACACTAATACTGACACCGTGTTGGCTCTATTGATTCCTTGAAGTTATTGTATTGTTCTTTATGGAAAAAAAACAATCGGAGCTTTGATACTGTTATCAAGGGTTTGATACAACATAGATACAGATATAGATCATTTTAAGTTGTGATGAATGATGGTAAAAACGATCGCTAATCGCGTTAGCATCGAGCTAATCGCTAGCGTTGTCATGTTAATGCTTATTTCCAGTCTGCAGCTACTTTGGCTAAGCTAGCTACAGTTATAGCACCGTAAGCAGAGCAGTAACAGTGTTTCACCCCATTAAGGATGCATTATATTTTATTCGAGTTAAAGTTATTTCCTTGAGGGAGTGTTTGCTCTTTTGACTGATTATATGTCCGATGTGATTGATTTATGTCATTTAATGGTCAAAATATGTTATATTTACAGTGCGGTTAAAAAGCATAAATAGATTTAAGATGTTAAAATTATAAATAGTGAGTTTCAGATGCATTCTATGATTTCATTCACATGTTTAAGTGGATGTTGTGAAATAAGAGTACATGATTGATTGCTCATTGGCACTAAGATATCTTGTGTGATGTGTGTCTATTCATTTTATAATGATTAGAGTTTGTATATCCCTGATAGCTGATGTACTTGAAGAGAAAGTTTGAATGATAGTAATGAGTTAAGGAGATTGAAAGAGAGGAAAAGATTGTGACCTATGCATTCTGCGCTGTGTGCATAGATTGGTTTTTTATTTAGACCGAGTCGATCGAGACCTGAACTTGGTGTTCAGTGGCGAGCCAGTTAAAGACTTGACTTGACTGTGGAGGAACCAGCAACGCGGTGTGGCCAGCCGCAGGATCCATCTGCAGGACACAGCATCATTGATTTCCCTCTTCACCCACAGACAGATAAGATGAACATTTAGAAATCTACCCGGGTAGTACAAAGACATAGACATCATAAGAAGCACACGCACACACATCCATGAGAGACCTTTGCTTCCTTCTGTAAAGGAGCAGTGAACATTGGGCATTGAACTTTACTCTTTATTTGTGAGGAAACCTTCAAAAGGACACTATCATTTAATGTTTGTTTATTTTCTTTCTTTTGGGCCCATTCATTGTGCATACTAGGAAGCCGGCTTAGGTAGGCAGGGTTAGTGGTTTCATGTTAAGATTTTATATATAATATATCTGTGTTCAAACCATCTAGGTGTGTGTGTGGTATCTCTGCTTATGCATACTTTCAGGCTCTGCAGCCGTTCCTGGATTTTACTGATACTGGCTTAATATTAAACTACCATAAATATACTTCCCTCAACTAACTGTCACAAGTGGCGAGCCAGCCAGGAGCCTGGTTTTGTATTAGCAGTGAACCACATTACAAGTGTGTGAAACAATTTTCAGGTGTGTAAGTTCTTTATCTGTATATAAATTACTCTTTGTTCAAAAATGGAGTTCATAGTGAGCTCAGGTGTCAAAGTCCCCAATGCAGTAATTATTAGTGGTTTGCATGAATCACCAGAAGATGAGGAGATCATAGACTTCCTTAAGAAGTACGGCTCCATGAGACTTGTCCCAGTCACTGACGTTAACTCAGAGTTTTATAAAGACCTGATTATTGAGTATCAAGATGGTGCTGCTATTGAAGCTTTATCCCCTCTTCTGCCCTACACACATGAACTTAAAGACAATCCAGATGTAAAATATAACGTTCAAGCTCTGTCAAGTTTGTACACAACTAAAGTTGGCTGTAGTGTTACCAAAACCTACCTTGATGAAATAAAGAAGTTAGCAAAACTAAGTGGAAGAGGTTTCGAAGAAGTGCTGAAAGACATGATGTTGGAGATCAGTGAGACAATCGAGACTGATGGCAGTGGTGATAATGAGTCTGGAACCAAACAGCTCAACATGTCCCCTGACACATCTGAACCCCCACACCCTCAGCTGCTTTCAGGTTCTTCCCAGGCAAGGTTCATTCAGAGTGGTGCTGAGCCATGTCCACCAGCTGATGTGAAGCGAGGCCTGTCCAGTGTGGAGAGTGACCTGAATCCACCTGAAATTCAAAAGGTCATTGTTGAGCACATTGTGCGGAGAGATGAATTAATTGGACATTCACACTTTCCCATCAAGCTTCGGTCATTCTCAGGCAAGATCCCCAGGCCAAACAGTGAGACAGATTACAACACATGGCGTTCACATGTTGAACTTCTTAGGAAAGACCCCACCATGTCTAATCTTCAGAAATCACGGAAAATCTTCGAAAGTTTGCTCTCTCCTGCAGCAGATATTGTCAAAAGACTGAGCCCTGAAGCTACTCCTGAAACCTACCTCCAACTGCTGGACGCAGCCTTTGGAACCGTTGAGGACGGCGAAGAGCTTTTCGCCCAGTTTATGAATACTCTTCAGGATCCTGGTGAAAAGGCTTCTACTTACCTCTGTCGTCTTCAAGCTGCCCTAAACCTTGCTGTTAGAAGAGGAGGAGTTGCTGCTGGAGAAGCGGACAGACACATTCTCAAGCAGTTTTGTCGCGGGTGTTGGGACAACACCTTGCTCTCTGACCTCAACCTTGAAGAAAAGTAAAGTCGCCCTCCAGCATTTTCAGAGCTCCTGTTGTTAATCCGCACTGAAGAAGATAGGCTAGCAGCTAAAGCCACACGCATGAAGAAGCACCTTGGCTCTCACCGGCAGCGGGCTTTGGCAAGTTCTCAGAGTGCATGCGTCTGCAGTCAACATGCAGTGTTCCAGCCTGAGTCCGACCCATTGACAGAACTTAAACAGCAGGTGGTATCACTGCAGAGCCAACTCACCACGCTGATGTCTAAGAAAGCCAAAAAGCCCCCGAAACCCAAGGTGAGTTCTGAGCATCAACCAAGTGGACCAGCAATATTTAAACTTGACCCTAGAGCACCAAGTTGGAAACCTACCAACTCAAAGACGAGCACTCAGCCGAGGCCTTGGTATTGTTTCAAGTGCGGTGAGGACGGCCACATCTCCTCAGCTTGCAGTAACAGCCCAAACCCCACTCTCGTCAATGAAAAAAGGAATCAGCTGAGAGAAAAACAGCGCCTCTGGGAGGCTAAAGAACACTCATCAGACCCTAAGGATTTTTAGATGGAGTCTCAGTTGAAGGGCAAACTGAGGCTGGAGCAGTTCACCAACACCTGCTAACAATAAAAGTGATACCCAGCTTAGGTTCGGTGCTCTTTTGAACCAATCCAATGTCAGAAAGCACCCCCTCAGAGTCCCGAAAAAGCTCATAGGCACGAAAAGTACAGGTCAAGTCACAGTTCACGGTAAACAGTTTAACTGTCTCCTTGACACAGGTTCGCAAGTAACCACGGTCACCAAGTCCTTTTATGACGAATACTTACCTGACCAACAGATTGAACCTCTCTATAACCTTCTGGAAGTTGAAGGGGCCAATGGTCAACCTGTGCCCTACATCGGCTATGTTAAAGTTGCAATCACCTTTCCAAAGCAGTTCCTTGGAGCTGAATATGAAGTCCCAACGCTGGCTCTGGTAGTTCCAGACAGCGGCACCTCTGAGTACCAGATACTGATTGGTACAAACACACTCGATGTAGCGTATGGTATGTGCAGAGAGCTCAACAACAGCCCAATAAGCTACCATCCTGTCCTGAATGGCTACAGGACGGTGCTGAAAGTACTTCAGCTGCGACAGGAACAAAGCCATGACAGTAACATCGGACTGGTGAGGATGCAAGGCAGAGACAGGAAAATCATTCCAGCTGGAGAAACAGTTGTCCTGGAAGGAATGGTGTCAGTCAGAGAGTTCCACACTGAGAGGTCTGCCATCATGGAATACCCTTCATCATCCTCTCTCCCAGGAGGGTTGCTAGTGAAGCCCTGTCTCATTGACCTACCATGCAGACAGGTAGGCAAACTACCGGTTGTCGTCTCCAATGAGTCAGATCATGACATTACCATCCCAGCCAAGGCTGTGGTTGCAGAGCTCAGTGCAATTCAGTCTGTTCTGTCTCACAAACAGAGCGTGCCCAAGACATCTGAATCAGAACACTCCAAGACAGCTGACCTAGTCTTCGATTTTGGTGAGTCCCCGGCTCCTCCAGAATGGAAAGACAGAATCACTCGAAAGCTGAACAGCATGCCTGAGGTCTTCGCCCAGAACGACACTGACTTTGGAAGGACGGACAAAGTCAAGCATAACATCAAATTGTCCGATGAAACACCATTCAAACTCAGAGCCCGGCCAATACACCCACATGACGTAGAAGCTGTTTGTCAACATCTTCGAGAGCTTCTCGACGCTGGAGTGATTCGTGAAAGTGAGTCTCCATTCTCCTCCCCAATCGTTGTAGTCAGGAAGAAGAATGGCCAGGTACGCCTCTGTATTGACTACAGGAAATTGAACCTGCAGACAGTGAAGGACGCCTATGCCCTCCCGAGGATGGATGACGCTTTCATGGCACTCTCCGGTTCCAAGTGGTTCAGCGTCCTTGATCTAAAGTCTGGCTACTATCAGATTGAAGTTGACGAGGTTGACAAGCCCAAGACCGCCTTCGTATGCCCACTTGGTTTTTGGGAGTTCAATCGCATGCCTCAGGGAGTGACAAATGCCCCAAGTACCTTCCAGAGACTGATGGAAAAATGCGTGGGAGACATGAACTTGAAGGAAGTTGTTGTTTTCCTGGATGACTTAATAGTCTTCTCGAAAACACTAGAAGATCATGAAGCCAGACTCACCAAGGTCCTCAACCGCCTGAAGGAGTATGGGCTCAAGCTCTCCCCGGAAAAATGCAGATTCTTTCAGTCCTCAGTCCGGTACTTGGGGCATGTGGTCTCGGAACAGGGAGTGCAGACTGATCCGGAAAAGATTGCAGCGCTAAAGACCTGGCCAGTTCCTCAGCATCTAAAAGAGTTGAAAGCCTTCCTCGGATTCTGTGGATATTACAGGAAGTTCATTAGAGGCTATTCAAGTATAATGAAGCCCCTGAATGACTTAACGTCGGGCTACCCACCTCCTGGGAAGCACTCCAAGTCGAATGAAAGGAGTGGCCAGTACTACCACCCCAAAGAACCTTTTCAGAACCGTTGGACCCCTGCCTGCCAACAGGCATTTGAGATGATCATAGACAAGCTGACAACGTCCCCAGTTCTGGCATTCGCAAATCCTGCACTGCCTTACATCCTTCACACGGATGCGAGTTCCACCGGCCTCGGAGCGGCCTTATATCAGGAGCAGGAGGGACAGCTGCGTGTCATCGCCTACGCAAGCAGAGGGTTATCTCGTAGTGAGGCCCGCTATCCAGCTCACAAGCTCGAGTTTTTAGCGCTGAAATGGTCTGTAACAGAGAAGTTCAGTGACTACCTTTATGGCAACCAGTTCACAGTAGTCACTGACAGCAACCCTCTTACCTACATACTTACCTCAGCCAAACTCGACGCAACCAGCTACAGGTGGTTAGCGGCACTCTCTACCTTCTGCTTTAAGCTCCAGTACCGCCCTGGGAAGCAGAATGGAGATGCTGACGCACTATCACGACGTCCCCACGGCAACCTGCGTGACGACCCTGCATCTCAAAAAGAGTGGAACAGGATCCACCAGTTCACACAACGCCATTTATTGGATCCAGATAATATTGAGGCTGTGGACCAGGGGGTTGTTAGTGCCATCTGTGAGAGGCAACTTGTCTATTGTGCTAATAATGAAATGGGCAGTGATGGAAGTATCTCCCTCGTCGAAAGTCTTGCCATCTCTGGAGATGCTGTACCTGACAGCTTTGAGCAGGAAGATGAGTTTGGAGGACTTCCCATCGTCCCACGCCTATCAGAGTCGGATCTCAGAGACAAACAGCGAGCTGACCAGTGCATTAAGCATGTCATCTCCCAGATTGAGTGTGGCGAGAAACCACCGCCCACTGTGAGAACTGAGCTCCCAGACCTACCTCTGCTGTTGAGAGAATTGAACAGGCTCAAACTGCGGAGTGGCATCCTCTATAGAACACGCCAAGAAGAAGGCAACACACAGTACCAGCTAGTTTTACCTGAAGAACTTCGCGAAACGGTCTTAACGAGCCTGCACGACAACATGGGTCATATGGGAAGAGACCGCACACTGGACTTGGTTAGAGCCAGATTCTACTGGCCGAGGATGGCCTCTGACGTTGAGAAGAAAGTCAAGACGTGTAACAGGTGTGTGCGCAGGAAAAGCTTACCTGAGAGGGCTGCACCTTTAGTGAATATCATGACAACACGACCGCTTGAACTGGTCTGCATGGACTTCTTGTCCATTGAACCTGACAGAAGTAACACAAAGGACATTCTTGTGATCACAGATCACTTCACAAAATACGCAGTGGCTATCCCAACACCAAACCAAAAGGCTCGAACGGTTGCAAAGTGCTTATGGGACAATTTTATCGTCCACTACAGTATTCCAGAGAAACTGCACAGCGACCAAGGTCCTGATTTCGAGTCGCGGTTAATCAAGGAACTATGTGAAGTTGCAGGCATAAAGAAAATTCGGACAACCCCGTACCACCCAAGGGGCAACCCGGTGGAACGCTTCAACCGCACTCTGTTAGACATGCTCGGCACTTTGGAAAATCAAGATAAGTCACACTGGAAGGACTTTGTGAAGCCTTTGGTTCACGCGTACAATTGTACCAAAAGTGAAGTGACTGGGTTCACACCATATGAGCTAATGTTCGGACGCCAGCCACGCCTGCCAGTCGACCTTGCATTCGGCTTACCTGTCAGGGAAGAGCAACAGAAGTCACATTCCCAGTATGTAAAGCACCTCAAATCCCACCTCGAGGAAAGCTACAAAATAGCTACAAGGAGTGCTGCCAAAGCAGCTGAAAAGAACAAGACAAGGTTCGACAAGCGTGTGACTCCTTCTGCTCTGGACATTGGAGACAGAGTACTTGTCAGGAACGTACGTGTTCGTGGAAAGCACAAACTCGTTGATAAATGGGAGTCCACTGTCCATGTGGTAGTGAGAAAAGCTGGAGACCTCCCTGTCTATACAGTCAAGCCAGAGACCGGAGAAGGCCCCTGGCGCACACTGCATCGAGACCTCTTACTCCCATGTGGGTTCCTCCCTGTAACGATGGAAGAGTGTGCACAACTCCAACCACTCGAGCGACGTAAGACACGCCAGAACACTCGCAGTGACACAAGAGAAGTCAATCAATCCTCAGATGAGGATGATACCTTTCCTGTTACCTGGTCCCAAAAAGAATCAATTCCAGAAGTGACCAGATGTATTGTCTCAAAAGATGTTCTAAGACACCATGGCCCAAGCCATTCTAAAGAGAATCTGACTACAAACCTCAACAAGGTTACTGATGATGTTCCAGCTAGCGTGAACGGCCTACCTGATGTTACTCCAGTCAACCAAGTGACACTGAACCTAGACCTACCTGAGAATGAAGTGGAAGGAGAGACAGACTTACCAGACAACGATAGCCCTGTAAAGGACTCGTCAGATGAGGATTATCCTGAACAACTTACAGTCCACCCCGTCACGCTAGAATGTGATGAGACAAATGTCCCTGAAAATAAAGGCGAAGAGGAGATTAATAAGAAAGAGGAGCAAGCGGACATCGATGACCCCATCAGGAGGTCGGAGAGGAATCGTCAGCCGCCTAGGCGGCTTGAATATACTGAACTGGGAAACCCCTTAGTCACAGTGGTGAAGTCTTTCTTCCAAGGACTGAATACTGTTTGGAACGACATGATAAGTGAGAATGAAGCACCAGCTCATTCCCCCATTCTGTCCCCTCAAGTAATAACCATCTGAACATTGTCATGCACAGGGACGTGCATGAGTTTGGAGGGGAGAGTGTAACCCACATGGGTTTCTGAGCTTGGTATTGTGAAGTAGTGCAGTTCCCTGGCCCACCAGGGGTGGCGCGTGCGCTGTGAGAAAAAGTCTCAACCTGTGATTCAAGCAGAATGAGACACCTCGGTTGGCGGGCCTTAGCTCCGGTAGGGAACACTAATACAGACACCGTGTTGGCTCTATTGATTCCTTGAAGTTATTGTATTGTTCTTTATGGAAAAAAAACAATCGGAGCTTTGATACTGTTATCAAGGGTTTGATACAACATAGATACAGATATAGATCATTTTAAGTTGTGATGAATGATGGTAAAAACGATCGCTAATCGCGTTAGCATCGAGCTAATCGCTAGCGTTGTCATGTTAATGCTTATTTCCAGTCTGCAGCTACTTTGGCTAAGCTAGCTACAGTTATAGCACCGTAAGCAGAGCAGTAACAGTGTTTCACCCCATTAAGGATGCATTATATTTTATTCGAGTTAAAGTTATTTCCTTGAGGGAGTGTTTGCTCTTTTGACTGATTATATGTCCGATGTGATTGATTTATGTCATTTAATGGTCAAAATATGTTATATTTACAGTGCGGTTAAAAAGCATAAATAGATTTAAGATGTTAAAATTATAAATAGTGAGTTTCAGATGCATTCTATGATTTCATTCACATGTTTAAGTGGATGTTGTGAAATAAGAGTACATGATTGATTGCTCATTGGCACTAAGATATCTTGTGTGATGTGTGTCTATTCATTTTATAATGATTAGAGTTTGTATATCCCTGATAGCTGATGTACTTGAAGAGAAAGTTTGAATGATAGTAATAAGTTAAGGAGATTGAAAGAGAGGAAAAGATTGTGACTTATGCATTCTGCGCTGTGTGCATAGATTGGTTTTTTATTTAGACCGAGTCGATCGAGACCTGAACTTGGTGTTCAGTGGCGAGCCAGTTAAAGACTTGACTTGACTGTGGAGGAACCAGCAACGCGGTGTGGCCAGCCGCAGGATCCATCTGCAGGACACAGCATCATTGATTTCCCTCTTCACCCACAGACAGATAAGATGAACATTTAGAAATCTACCCGGGTAGTACAAAGACATAGACATCATAAGAAGCACACGCACACACATCCATGAGAGACCTTTGCTTCCTTCTGTAAAGGAGCAGTGAACATTGGGCATTGAACTTTACTCTTTATTTGTGAGGAAACCTTCAAAAGGACACTATCATTTAATGTTTGTTTATTTTCTTTCTTTTGGGCCCATTCATTGTGCATACTAGGAAGCCGGCTTAGGTAGGCAGGGTTAGTGGTTTCATGTTAAGATTTTATATATAATATATCTGTGTTCAAACCATCTAGGTGTGTGTGTGGTATCTCTGCTTATGCATACTTTCAGGCTCTGCAGCCGTTCCTGGATTTTACTGATACTGGCTTAATATTAAACGACCATAAATATACTTCCCTCAACTAACTGCACATTAGCAGCTACACACACTAGTTTGACCTTATCTCAGCGAGAGAACGCTGTTTTTGTAAATCTGACTGCAGTTCACTTCAAAACAAGTTTACAGACTGCTTTCTTCATCAGACATATGCAGAATTGAGAAATTAGCAAGTTCTTAATGGTTTGATGTGTTTATTGTGAAGTTTAGCAGCTACACACACTACTTGTTCATTTTGGCCTTATCTCAGCTAGAGAACGCTGTTTTTGTAAATCTGACTGTGGTTCAAATCAAGTTTACAGACAGCTTTCTTCATCAGACGTGCAGAATTGAGAAAATAGCAAATTCTTCTTGTTCATGTGTTAAAATGTCGTTGACTGTTATGGAAGGTTCAAGTTATGGGTGATGATGAAGCAAGAGACTTCGAAGCCATCTGTGAAAATGTCTTTGACTGTCATAGAAATTCAAACTCATTGGTAATGGTGATGTCAGAGACTTCAAAGCAATCTGTGAAAATGGCTTCAGATGTCAAGAACGTCCAAGTTATGAGTGACTATTAAGTAAGAGACTTCAGAGCCATCTGTTAAAATGTCGTTGACTGTTATAGAACGTTCAAGTTATGGGTGATGATGAAGTCGGAGACTTCAAAGCCACGTGTGAAAATGTATTTGACTGTTATACAACAGTCAACAACATTTTCACAGATGGCTTTGATGTGTTTGAGATCATCATCACAAGTCCCACTGAACTTAAACAACAGTCAACAACATTTTCACAGATGGCTTTGAAGTGTCTGAGATCATGATCACAAGAACAATTGAAGTAAAAGAACAAAGACATTTTCACAGATCGCTTTGAAGTCTCTGACATCATCATCACAAAAACATTCAAGTTAAACAACAGTCAAATGCATTTTCGCACATGGCTTTGAAGTCTCTGACATCATGGACACGGATAACTTTGACGTTTTATGACGACGACTTTTTCACAGATGGAACTGAAGTTTCTGACTATGAAGTAGCTCATAACGTGGACGGTCTAGACATCCAACGACATTTTCACAGACGCTTTTGAAGTGTCTGACTTCATAGTCATGTATAACTTGGACAGTCTTTAATAGTCAAAGACATTTTCACAGATGGCTTTGAAGTGTCTGACATCATCATCACAAGTACCATTGAAGTTCAAGTACAGTCAACAACATTTTCACAGATTGCTTGTAAATCTGACTGCAGTTCACTTCTAAACAAGTTTACAGACTGCTTTCTTCATCAGACATATGCAGGATTGAGAAAATAGCAAGTTCTTAATGCTTTGATGTGTTTATTGTGAAGTTTAGCAGCTACACACACTACTTGTTCATTTTGGCCTTATCTCAGCGAGAGAACGCTGTTTTTGTAAATCTGACTGTAGTTCAAAGGGAAACATGTTTACAGACTGCTTTCTTCATCAGACATATGCAGGATTGAGAAAATAGCAAGTTCTTAATGGTTTGATGTGTTTATTGTGAAGTTTAGCAGCTACACACACTACTTGTTCATTTTGGCCTTATCTCAGCGAGAGATCGCTGTTTTTGTAAATCTGACTGTAGTTCAAAGGGAAACATGTTTGCAAAGTACTTTCTTCATCAGACATATGCAGGATTGAGAAAATAGCAAGTTCTTAATGGTTTGATGTGTTTATTGTGAAGTTTAGCAGCTACACACACTACTTGTTCATTTTGGCCTTATCTCAGCGAGAGATCGCTGTTTTTGTAAATCTGACTGTAGTTCAAAAACATGTTTACAGACTGCTTTCTTCATCAGACATATGCAGGATTGAGAAAATAGCAAGTTCTTAATGCTTTGATGTGTTTATTGTGAAGTTTAGCAGCTACACACACTACTTGTTCATTTTGGCCTTATCTCAGCGAGAGAACGCTGTTTTTGTAAATCTGACTGCATTTAACTTCTAAAAAAGTTTACAGACTGCTTTCTTCATCAGACATATGCAGGATTGAGAAAATAGCAAGTTCTTAATGCTTTGATGTGTTTATTGTGAAGTTTAGCAGCTACACACACTACTTGTTCATTTTGGCCTTATCTCAGCGAGAGAACGCTGTTTTTGTAAATCTGACTGTAGTTCAAAGGGAAACATGTTTGCAAAGTACTTTATTCATCAGACATATGCAGGATTGAGAAGATAGCAAGTTCTTAATGGTTTGATGTGTTTATTGTGAAGTTTAGCAGCTACACACACTACTTGTTCATTTTGGCCTTATCTCAGTGAGAGAACGCTGTTTTTTGTAAATCTGACTGTAGTTCAAAGGGAAAAAAGTTTACAGACTGCTTTCTTCATCAGACATATGCAGGATTGAGAAAATAGCAAGTTCTTAATGCTTTGATGTGTTTATTGTGAAGTTTAGCAGCTACACACACTACTTGTTCATTTTGGCCTTATCTCAGCGAGAGAACGCTGTTTTTGTAAATCTGACTGTAGTTCAAAGGGAAACATGTTTGCAAAGTACTTTCTTCATCCGACATATGCAGGATTGAGAAAATAGCAAGTTCTTAATGGTTTGATGTGTTTATTGTGAAGTTTAGCAGCTACACACACTACTTGTTCATTTTGGCCTTATCTCAGCGAGAGATCGCTGTTTTTGTAAATCTGACTGTAGTTCAAAGGGAAACATGTTTGCAAACTACTTTCTTCATCAGACATATGCAGGACTGAGAAAATAGCAAGTTCTTAATGGTTTGATGTGTTTATTGTGAAGTTTAGCAGCTACACACACTACTTGTTCATTTTGGTCCTTATCTCAGCGAGAGAAGC